>NC_051442.1:1186685-1205824 GCF_001649575.2 Kryptolebias marmoratus
AACTCTGAGACCAGCTGAGAACTCTGAGAGACCAGCTGAGAACTCTGAGACCAGCTGAGAACTCTGAGACCAGCTGAGAACTCTGAGACCAGCTGAGAACTCTGAGACCAGCTGAGAAAACCAATCAGGAATCAGAGGAAAACGTCTCAGCTTTCCAGAACTTACAGACCAGGTTAACAAAAACCCTAATGACCCTCAGGAGGGAGGGGAAGGAATATGATTTGGATGTGTGTTGCAGATTTAAAGCTTAGAACGCTGGCCTCCAGTTTGTATTCAGAAAGCTCCTTAAAGGAAAAGTAAAACGTCTTCAAAAAACAAGAAAATAACACCAGTCATTTTTATTTATAATGATAATTTTTGTCTAATAGTTGGCTTTAGTTGTATCTGTTTTAACTGATATACTCAGATTGTTCTACAAACACAGACACACACACATATTTAGCTTTAACTGGGATTTATAACATATTTGCTCAGGTTTCTGAAAGGAAAAGTGTTTTAGATTCTGTTTTCAGTTCGTATTTGCTTTTTTAAATTGTTTAACATTCGTCTGAAATACATTTTGGACCACCCTACAGCTCTGCCTCCAACAACAAGAGGAAAGGCATATGCTGGTTGGACGTTCCTGACAATAAATAACTGAATCACATTTCTTCTTTTCTTTGAATACAACAAACATATAAACACACTTTTCTGTATCTCCATTTCCTTTGCATCCATCTCCTCCTGGCTCACAGCTTTTTCTATTTTCCTAAATCAACAGCGAAACAGATGACAGGCATTGTGTGCTGGCATGGCGGTGCGTCCATGTGCTCGTAAATTGGCACTGAGAGTGTCAGCGCTCTGGCAGGGAAATGGACTCTTCATGAATTCAGAGGCTTACTGGAGCCGGTGTTCATTTATTCAGAACATCATCCTGAGTGCAGAGACAGGAGGAGCCGAGCAGCAAACAGCACTGATACGAAAGTATTAATGAAAGCCATCTGCATCTTATTCTTCCTATTTAGACGTAGATTCGCTATGAAAAGAAATCACGCGTTTTTAAAACTCAAAAAGTTTTACTCAACTGAGCATAATAAGAAAGATTCTGGCTCTTAAAAAGTTTTAAAATTAATTACATCAAACCTCCAAAGAACAATATCGTTTTTCTCTTTTTATTTTTATTTTTGCAATCTTACTACTTCTGCATACTTAGAGTTATTTCAACCATTCAAATATCTAAATGTTTGGTTTATTGAGGCGACGGGAAATAAATTCAGATCTCTAATTCCTTCAGGGACATCCGCTTCAGCATAGCTATCAGCTAGCCTTTTGCTACTTTACGTCTTTAGCTAGCATTTTGCTTATTTTTGCTTTAGCAACTCAGTTTTAGCTTCTTCAGCAAATATTTGAGAATTCGTTCAGCGTTCAAACTGCATTTTAGCAGAAAATGTAATTTCTCTAGTTTATCTGAGGTTTAAATTCATTTTAAGATCCATGTTTTACTTCCTGACAAACCTTTGAATTAAATTGTTTCTTTTTTTTCCCCAGAGAGTCTCTTTCTTTATCAACTGAGGCGAAGGTGTAAGCAGAATAAATGAAAAACACCCGGCGAAGTTTGAGGGCCCTTTAAAAATAAAGAACACACTCGGAGCTGTCGGTCGAGCCGTGCATCTGTCTGGAAACTGAATAAAAATGATTTGTTGCAGCAACAAACAAAGATAAAGAGAAACGATACCATTACAACAGCATATAAAATATGCGAACAGATATATTACTAAATAATTCCAAGTGTACTTAATGTTATACTGCATATAAATATACAAAAATAAGAGCTCTAATACATTAAAGACTGCAGAAAGATGAGCAGACGTGATGCAATGATGTTTAACAGCCGAACAGCTGCTGAGAGGAAAAAAAACTGTTTTAGGTGCAACTTTTTGACCCAGAACTAATGAAACTAATGGTTAAAACCAAACCCAATTACGTTTTTAAACTTGTGTTTTCTGAAGGATCTGTGTTTTATAACAGAACGTTGTTTTCCTCTTCATCCCGTCTTCAGAAAGAGGTCACCATCTGTGGAATGCAAAGGCCAAGTCAGACTCCTCATGTATTAAACAGAGCTACTTTCCCCGGCATACTTAATACGGCTCAGTCTGCCAAATGTGTTCAGGAACATAATGTGAGTAAATATTTCAAAAGCTCAGCGGATGTCAACTTGTGCCATTGTCTCCTCCACTGAACTGTGAATGTGAACAACTTGTAGGTGTTGTGTAAAAATCAAAGAACCAAACAGGCGAGGAAATGAAACGTTGTACCTTCCACTTTCAGGAAGCAGAGGTGCTACAGAGTCATTAGCAGCGGAGCTACAACATGGTAATTAGCAGGAGGGCTACAAGAGAGCCGTTAGCAGGTGAGCTACAACAGAGTCGTTAGCAAGAGGGCTACAAGAGAGCCGTTAGCAGGATGGCTACAAGAGAGCCGTTAGCAGGGGAGCTACAAGAGAGCCATTAGCAGGTGAGCTACATGAAAGCCGTTAGCAGGTGAGCTACGAGAGAGCCGTTAGCAGGTGAGCTACATGAAAGCCGTTAGCAGGAGGGCTACAAGAGAGCCGTTAGCAGGATGGCTACAAGAGAGCCGTTAGCAGGTGAGCTACAAGAGAGCCGTTAGCAGGAGGGTGTCCACTTGCGTTATACCCTCCTCTGCCCACTTTATATCTACCTCAGCAGGTGTCCTATTACTAGAGTACACTTCAGATATGAAGATTTTTGACGAGTGTATCAAAGGTTAATATTTATCATTGGTGTGGTTTTTAGACCCGGACATTAAAAGTTGTAGCCTTGGATGGTTTCTGTCACAAGGAGAGCCCCACTCCAGGAGACACCTGTGACAACTCTGCAACTATTCCAAGGGAAATTTGTTGAAGACCATAACAAGTTTCTGCAAGAATCCACGTGACCGTTTCAAGACATTTTAAAGGCTCCTCATGAAAGCTGTTTGCTAACAGTCATGACCCAGTGAGGGTCTGTTGCAGTGAAGAAAGAGCCAAAAGGCAGAGCTCTTTTTGTTTACCTCTCCATCTACTTTCCAGCCCTCACCTCATGAGATATCAATCATGGCTGAAAAAATAAGATCTTGGAAATAAGCTTCCCTCATAAGGTGGCCGGGCTCAACTTTAGAGGTAAAGTGATCAGTCCATCATCTGGGGAAAGCGGAGTAGAACAGGCATCTGATTATAATGCCTCCTGGAAGAGAAGGGAGAAATCTGGGTTTCTCTCTTGGATCTGTTACCTTCATGACCAAACTTATGTAGTGGAAGTTTTAACTCTCCTGTGGCCTTCGGGTCAAATGGACCCAAAGTTACCTGAAGGACCTGAAGGGCTTCTCTTCCTCTCTTCAGTTACGAATGGCTGAATAAGCAGGATTTATTAATGTTGTTTAAAGTCTACGGTTAGGCTGCTTTTGCATGAGTCATATTCATTTTTAATTTTTAAAAAAGGCACAAGTGACCCCGAACAGGAACTAATCAGGTAGAGAAAAAAGATGAATGAGAACGTGTCAAAGATTAAGCATAAACCAAGAGACTAAAAATATTGTTTCTAGCAGCTCAGAGTTCAGTTTTGTTAAATAAGACCCTGATTGTCCACCGCTGTCGTCATGCTGTTGGTTTGTGTGGAGCTCCATGGACCTGAGTCTTTCAGCAGATGGAAGAGATGATGTCCAGTCCGGGGTGAGAGCGATCAGCTCTGATTTCTACCAGCGTACTTTACAGCCCTGCTGTTGGAAATGTCCCGAAGCAGAGTACAGCAAACGATCCGTCTGCTGCGTTGATTGTTCGCTGTTGTTTGGCTCATTGTTGTGAGGCGGAAGACTCGAAGCAGATGGTTATGAATGCAGTGAGGATGGACTCGATGATCACTCCGTAAAACTGAATCTGTAGAGACCGGTACAGGTGGAGCTGCTTCAAACGCATCTTCTGCTGTGCCTCCTCGGGGACGGTCTACCTGCCTCAGGCTTTCCTGCTTCCCTTCCTCTTTTCCTTCTTATAGGCTGAACCTCTACTCCTCACTTCCTGTTCCCATCGTCTCACCTGTTTCCAATAACCTCGTTATTCTATTGATACCTAGACTCAGCTCAGTCTTCTAACACCTGACCGTACTATCACCTTGGTGAATGTGGTCAGATTTAGTAGCTAAAGTTTTTTACCTATTGTCTCCCAGTGATTATGTTCTCCTCACTAGTTCTGGTGTGACAACAGGTGGACAGTCTGACCTCCTCTTGTGCTCATGTTCTCAAAAGACTGATCCAAATCCTACATTAAAGAGACACTGACCTGCCTGCCCATTCTCCACCACTGCCTCCTTCTTGCCACCTCAGACATCCTCGTTGCTCCTCCTCGCAGCTGAAATAGAAACAACGAAAACAAAATAAAGAGTAAGACGTTCAAACATCTTCCAAATCACAAATTCTGGAAAAGTCAAAGACTGATGCTTGTCTCCACTCCTGTGTCGTTGCCTCAAGATCATCTCTGCATTCACTGTCAAGTCACTTTGTATCGTAAAGAAACTCTTTGTGTCGACAAAATGAATCCGTTTTCTGCTTCTTTATGACGCTTCTGTGTGACACATTTAGAAGAAACTAGGCAACATAAAACTGAATGAAAGTATCGCCCGTCGCCTTGCATGTCAACGTTTTAAAGTAATGGATCTGTTAGCTCTCAGCTACTACCACACCAGATTTCAGAGGGTAAATATTACATGATTACCCGCCTTTCACGGTGCCAGGAGTGCTCAGATTTGTGTAGAGGAGGCTGATGAAGAAGACAGCTTGCCTCACTGACTGTTAACATCTCGGTGCCTGAAACCCGAGCTGATGAGCCGTTAGCGCCATTAGGCAGATGGTTTTAATGTTGTGGCAGAATCTCTGCATGCCTAATGAGGAAACACTTCAGATTAATATTCATTCAGAGTTTTTCCACATGGGAAAAATAAATTCACGCGGTTATTTAAAAGCACGCAGAGCTTAAGTGGAAATAAAGATCTGGGGTGAAGTTTTGCACGTTTTTAGAAACACAGCTCGAACTTACCTGATTTTATTGCTCGAAAACAAAGGCGGGGTGATAATGTTTTGACTGCATTCCTTTAAGAAATGCTCGCTTTATTTCATTTTACTTTTCTGTTTGCGTTTTGCTCTAAACATTTATCTAAATAAGGTTGATTTACTGATTGTTCTCAGGGTGATTTTAGAGCTACAAACACAAAAGATGAAGAGAAAATGTTGAGCTTAAAGCTGAATCTGTAGAAATGATGGTGATGGTGTGGCCGTGCCTTTTAATGATTCCCACCAGGACATTTCTTCACTTAGCTTCTGTGGTATTGAATTTACCTGGAGGTGGAGACCCTGACAAGTTACTCAAACAGCGTGAAGTTTATTGGATTTATGTTCTTCAGACTCAAACATCTGAATGATGAAATGTCTTTGATTGCTCTTTTTTTAATTGATTCTTGTGGTTCTACATGTTATTTTTTGGCCTGTTTGAATTTTAAGATCTTTGTTAACAGCCACACTTTTTGCTTCATGTGATGTTAGAGATCAGTAAAAATTGTCCCTTTTATCTGTCTTTACAAATGTTTATGATATTTGTAGCTTTTGACAGCATTTCTAACAGCTGTATGTGATTGGTCGGACACTCAACACGACTTCCTGATAAGATAATTGTGGGGATTTGGGTTTTCTGTGTTTCAGTTTATTGTTTTGTTTTATTATCATCTTGTTTTCTGTTGAGATTTTGTTTCAGTTCTCATTTGTTGTCACTTTCCACTCCTTTGCCTTCCTGCCAGGCCCATCTACACCTGCCTCTGGTCTTGTTAATTGCTTCACCTGTGCCCACTTTCCTAATCACCTGTTTAAAAACCGGGTCATCTCCTCCACACTCCGCTGGATCGTTGTTCTTGGTTCCTTGCTGTTCTTGTCTCGCTCCACGCCTTGTTTTTTATGCTGCCACGTCAGCCTTTTGTTTTTGTTTGTTTTATTTTAATAAATTAGTTTTCTTCAAGATGAGTCTGCACTCTGGGTTTGTTTTCGTTTGTAATCCTTTAACTTGTTGCCTGATGAAGATCTGGTGATCAAATTGTTGCAATCATCCATTTCTACAAGTCTGAACAGCCTGTCGGAGTGTTGGAGTTTCCAAACCTCATGGATTCTAGTTCAAACCTTCACAAAATCACCATAAGCAACTTTTAAACATGCATGTGGAAGTGTTGGTATTAAACAGCAGCCTGTAAGTCTGAGGGAAACACTGCCTCGGCTCATTACAACCTGATGCAACACCCAGAAACCACGTGTCCCTCTCAGACCTGAAGCAACGTCGGAGTTTCTGCTCAGGCTTGATGCAACATGACTGTTTCATATGATGACATTGTGTTCAATTCTTCAGTGCTGCTAAACACATGAAGAAACGCTGTAACAGCCAACGACGGGAGCTGAGCAGGTTTTATTTATCGACTGCAGCCCGAAGCCGAAAAGGCAATTTTTCTGTCTGTGTTTGTCTGTCAGCAAAAAATCTCATGAACCGCTGGAGGAAACTCTCTGAAAGTGATCATTGGATCTATGCCTACAGCTCACTGACTTCTTGAGTTCATCAAATTCAAGATGGCTGCCACAGCTAACTAAAAAAATGGTTACAACCCAGTTATTTTTGCAGACACTGAGCTGACATCTGGTGTGGTCGTAGCTGAGAGGCATCTTTGAGCGCTGACAGATCTTGCACAAGTTCGAATATATCGTTTCCAAAGTTTGACAAAAACAGCCGAAGCTCCGTGATTTCGGCGGGCGATACGCCATCTTTCCAGGAATGTTAGGCCTTTAATAGGTTTGTTTCAGGCTGAAAAATGAAAGGGTTTGGATGAATAAGTTACTCAGAAAAGACTTTAAAACAATCTTCTAAAGTCTTAGAAGGGTTTTTTATCCTAATAGGCTGAAAAAAATCTTTATGGCATCATTTCCTTCTGCTAAAAATGTGCAAAATCCTCCATTTTGAAAGTCAAAAAGAAAAATTCCACAAATTTCTTCTCCCATCTTGATTTAAAGGTTGATCTTTTCATGTTTGTTTTGTAGTTTGTAGTTTGGTTACCATTTCAATGTTGTTGTTTTCCTCGCAGATTTTCAAAGTAAAAGCCCTGCAGACCTGCAGGTGAGTTCTTCCTGTTTCTGATCACTTCTCAGCTTTAAACATTCATTTCAAACATGGTTTTAAAGCTTAACGAATTCGGAGTCCGTTCGTCTCTTTTCATCAGCAGATCGCACTTTTCGCTCCGCAGCTTTCATCACCTCCAGGTTGATTAGGACGAAGGCCTTGTCCCGGTTCTTCACACGCTCTTCATCAGCAGACATGATGTCTGCAGGTTTCCTCCCCGCTGAGGGAACACTGGGATAATCTGTTGGACTGTGACACACATTTATGTAGCGCCACCTCAGCTTCTCAGTCAATTAAAGCTCATTACTGCAGCTGAGTGAGTCAGGACTTAAAATTAAAGCTCAACCAGGGAAAAAGTTGTCATTTTGCACCAGAATGTGCATCAGTGTTCAAACTCGTGCACGCAGAAGAGTTTCAGCTCCATCAATTCTTTAGAGTTTCTGAAAACTCAAAATAACTTTGTTTTAAAGTTTTATATTAAAAACACTTGGCTCAGAAAAGAACATTTTCATTCACTTTCTTTTCCGTCAGAAAAAGCTTTAACCTGCAGTTAAACTCCCAGAGTGGGAGCGCCATCATTCAGTCAGAAACAGCTCAGGCGTAGCTTCAGCTTTTACTGCTGTTTGGGAAAATGCTTCTTTTTTTTTAAATATTGATGAACAAACTGCTTTTGTTTTGTTTAATACGTGAAACTTTAGTGATCCCTTTTTATGCCGTTTTAGCCTGAGCTGGCTATAGACAGTGAAGTCAATTAAAGGGATAGTCTGAATGTTTTGAAGTGATGCAGAAATGGGCAGAAGTCTTCATCCAGGCTGGGCTAAAGGATGAAGGAGTCGCAGCCGTTTAACAGTTTTCAGGCTTATAAAACAACTCTTCCTGAAAAACGACCAATCGGCATGAGAGAACACTACATTACCTGGCCTCAAACCTCCACACCTTTGATGACACCTTTTATTAAGTTTGTCTTGAACGAGATCCGGCATCCAAGCGGCTGAAAGAATCTCCCTCCGTCTGGCGGCCGAGCTCAGCTTCAGAGATGAGGTGAGGAGCTCCACCATGAAGAAGAACCGGGGGCTGGATCAGAGCCGCTGCTCCTCCTCATCGAAAGGAGTCAGCTGAGGTTGGATGGGCTCCCGTTGGAGGTTTTCTGGGCCGACTAGGAGGACACCCTGGATGGGTTATTCCTCCTCTCTGGCCTGAGAACCCTTTGGGATCCTTCAGGAGTCTGTTTCCCTCCTCGACCTGCTGCCACCGTCACCAAACTGACATTTCTTTTCTTTCTAGTTTACCTTTTTAACTTCATATGAAGGTGTAACAACAATGACACTGTTCCAAAAGCAGATCTGATTCGAGCTAAATGTTCAAATGATGCTAAAGGACCAGCACCACCTCAAAATGATATAAGATGATCTTCTTATATTCGAAGTTTAATGTTCCAGGTTTAATTTCTCATTCACTGCATTCGACCCATTTTAACCTTTATCTGACCCTTTAAATTATATGAAAATGCAGAAATAAGCTGTTCCTACCAAATCTTTGCTTATATTCATGTTTTTTTAGAGACGGTCATTAAACTAACTCCTGTTTTCCTGTAGTGGGACTTCCACAGAGCTCCATTCAGTGAGGATTTATAATCATTCGACAAAACGTTTCGTGTCAGAAGGAGCTCTGGTAAAATGGAAGTCAATGAGAGTTTGGGTGTCAGTTCCAAGGAGGGGATGAAGAGCGACTGCAGGATGATTAATTTCATCCAACATCTGTCCTTTTCTCTGCTGCTGCTCCGAGCAGAAATAATATACGGACTGTGATCAATTTAAACCAGGGAAAAAATGTCAGATATATTAAAAAAATGACTTTTTTATGGATATTCCAGCTTGTTTAAAGGTTGATCGGGGTCACATTGTTTATATGTCTTTCAGATCAAATCATGAAAAGTAAAATTACTGGGAAACAAATTTAATAACAGAAGTGGCAAGCGATTGCTTCAGTTTTTTTAAGGATAATAAGATTTTGAGCTCGGTCTGTTTGTCTCTTTTGCTTCTAAATATCCCCATGTCTCCTTCGCTGACAGGAGCAGCGCTGGATTCACAGTGATTTCAGTCTTTCAAGTGTCACAGCGGGCTCTGACGGCCCCGGTGTTTGGATTTTCATATCAAATTAACTTTCCTTGGCAGAATGCCGACCTTCACTCCATGTGCGAGCGAATCGGAGCTCCTCCTGATTCGTCTCTCCTGCCGGGGGCCCTGCGGGACCTCGGTGTGTTAAACACATCTGGGTTCATGCAGGAATAAAGCTAAGGTTAGCTTTGATGGCACATCTCATTCCTCCCCGCCGCCGTCAGCCTTCTGAGAGCTGGGAGGAAAATTAATTGTGGCACGTGTTGCTCACCCTGCTGGAGTCGAGACGACAGCTTTGTCATTCATCGCACAGAGGCTCGGGAAGAAGTGCTGAGCTCTCCCTGATGAAGAAGCTGGATGGAGATAACCCTATCATGTCTTTTTTATGTCTGAGATATAAAGTCCAGCTAAAGCAGAAACATATTTGTATTCAGGGCACGAAAAAGTACAAGAATTCAGTAAGAAGCGTCTCTTTTTTAGGTCACAGTGAGCTGCCGCCTGTCTCCAGGAGGCGGGGGACACCCTGGACAGGTCACCTGTCCCTCACAGGGACACATGGAGACAAACAAGACAATCATTCAGACTCTCATTCAGAGCAGTGGGGCCCAATCCCGGTCCTGCAGGGGCCACTATCCTGCAGGTTTTAGGTGTTTCTCTGTTTTCAGTGATCAACAGGATTCTGCAGAACATGAAGACCTGCTGAGGAGCAGAGAAACATCTAAAACCTGCAGGACGGAGGTCCTCCAGGACCAGGATTGGACACTATAGCAGTTACAAAACATACAGTATATAAAAACAATACAATAACAATAAAATCACTGTTTTCTCGAGTTATTTATCATTAAAGCACTGAACAGTATGCTCCTGTAGAGATGTTAGGTTTCACAGCAGCTCTGGACTGTATAAACTGCAGTTACTGTAGATTTCACTGCATTCTGGGAAAATGTTGGGCAACCAGCCGGTCCTCCATCTTGAAGGCTGATTTAAGAGTAATATTTTATTTATTGCTTTTAATTTCAGCTTTAAAATATAAAATAATATATATGAGCAGTCTGTAAACATCTGGACCTGAGGTTGTCTGTTCAACAGTCCTGGATAGGAGCAGATGTTGTTCTAAAACCTGGACTAATGCACCCCCATACCATCAGAGAGGCAGGCTGACCTCAGAACAGTTCTCCTCTTTGGTCCAGAGGAGACACATCTGTTCACATCTGGCTTCTTCTCTGCCTGATAGAGCTTTAAGCAGCACGGTGAGCTGTGTTTACAGTGTTCCTGAGCAGAACCAGCCTTGACCTTTGACCTCAGAGGTTTCTGCAGATTCCTCACATCTGTAGAAAATGCTACAGTTTCTTAATTAAAACATATGATAGATTTTCCACAGCAGCCCAACTTTTTCAGAACGTGCAGCTGTAGGATTTACCAACTTATTTTTAAATCAAAACTTTTTTTTTTTTACTCTTCAGGCGAGATGATTTCCAGCTTTTGAATTTGTACTTTCTGCTCAGGTAAAAAGCAGCATTTGCAGGATCTTAGCTGTTTGCCAAATAGATGGTGAAATGGAAGCATTATAAATGTATTTTGTAAAATAAAATTCATTTAAAAAAGGAGTGAAACTACAACTTACATCAGCTTTTTGGAGAAAAAAACGTGTAGTTTTTCAAGAACCTGTTAAAAGTTTACCTCAAAAGAAAACGTTAGTGTTAATTTTTATTCTTTTTTATTTCCCTCTTTTGCGTTGAGAGAGAACTCTGTAAAAACAGAGAATTTTAAAGACTATCATTTATCTGCTAAGAAAATTGTATTTTTCTGTTTTTGAAAACTTGTTTTTTGGTGTTCAAGCTGACTGTCAGATCATGTTCGCTGGTTTCTTTGCTAACAGCAGCCACAGGATTTACACACACACACACACACACACACACACACCTTCCTGACATGCAGCCAGAGGACGGATAATTTGAACATCCTGCAGTGCACGTGTTAGAAATCTGCAGGTTAAGAAGGCGCCGTGTTGCAGTCTGAGCTCCAGTTTGTCGCTCCACTTTAATTGCGCTCTGATATATATTCTAAACAGCGAAGGTTGTTATTTTATTTTATTTATTTTTCAGGGAGATGCAGAGATGTAGGAGCATTTGTTCCTGTGACTGCCAGCTAACAAGCTGGAGGTCAGCCCGGCTACAAACCCTGACAAACACTGAATCTGAAATCAGCTCTGGGACTGTAAATGAACACTGTGTCCAAGCTGTGCGAGCGTGCACGTGTGTGCGCACGTGTGTGTGTGCGTGAATGCTTGCCTGATCTAATTCGTCTCATTATCACATAAAAAGGGGGAGTGAGTGGGTGAGCGTACTGTATGTCTTCCCCGAGGATAGCTTAAGTCATTATGTTCCAGTGATGGTGGTTGTCGGGTCGAGGGGGCAGCCTGCACCGGCGCGGCGCCGGCCATGTGTGATGAATGGGGTTTACCAGAGCAGAAGACAGGGGCTGCAGCCAGTGACACGAGCTGCAGAACATTTATTTATTTACAGTGACAGAAAAATCAATTAAAGCTCACTTTTGTTGGTGTCTTTGTATGTTGCTGCAGATGAGAGATGAACGGCGGCGAAGCGTGAAATCCGTCAGTGAACTTCTCCTAGAAGTCATCCTGGCTGTTTTACTCTCCCTCCTCCAACAACAAATCCCAGAGATGCTGCTCAGAAGACCTGCAGGAGCCAAATGTGCATTAGCATATAAGTGTGTGAGACTGTATTGACCTACTTAAAGCTGGGGATGGGAGGGCTGCTCGCTGCACGGAGAGGCAGGCACAGATTACAGGATACATCACCAATCGTCCCGCTGCACGTGATGGAAGGTTACCGAAAGGGTAAACTTCACTGCCAGGCTTTGAGGTGATCCTCATATCCTCATATCCTGTCACTTCAGCTGAATGTGGCTTCATGAGACCTCAGGCTTCACTTCATGCAGAGGCTGATTGTTCAGGCTGACGATTCATATTTATTCAAGGCAGGCAATAACCGCAGAGGTCCGTCATTACAATAAAAGTCAACTGAGCTACTTTAACATGTTGTCCTTTAAGCAGGAAGTGTGACGCAACACATGAGGTCTGTATTTACAAAATAACATAAAAATCTTCCATGAACTTTGCTGTTTTTGCCTGAGGAACTTGAGCTGAGTGTGGAGATGTCAAACAGTGATCCGCTGACTCAAAACGTCAGGAATATTTGTCTTCTGGACACAAACAGGTTTACAGATTATGACCAAAAGCCTCTGAATCCCTGCGGTACAAGAACCAACAGGAAGTTCTGCTGTCAACTTATAAATTAAATAATAAAGTAATTAAACATCATGAGCTGAAACTGAGACATAAAAATACAAACGGACCTGCCATGGAGATACTTTATGAAGGAGACG
This sequence comes from Kryptolebias marmoratus, assembly GCF_001649575.2. Lineage (NCBI taxonomy): Eukaryota > Metazoa > Chordata > Actinopteri > Cyprinodontiformes > Rivulidae > Kryptolebias > Kryptolebias marmoratus. The sequence continues at coordinate 1,199,382 of NC_051442.1, forward strand.
ACATGCAAAGGTTAACTGAGCAACAAAAGCTGCAAAATAACAAGAAAATCTGATTCAGTTTCCTTTAAATTTATGTTTAAGACGTGAAGCAGGAGAAGCCGGACCTCCACGTCGTAAACTTCACCCTTCAGATGAGGTTAGAGCTTTTTAGGGCTTCGGACAGTTTCTCTGTTTTTCTCACATGAGAATATTTTTTGTACAAATGCTTAGTGGCTCTTTTTGGTGGCATTTATTCTAAAAGGTTTGAGAATTGCTGCTGTTAAAGACGGGAAAAAGTTTTCAGCTGCTCCATTTTTACAGAAAAAACATCAAACTTTTCTCACAATGACAAACTGTCATTAAGAACTGCAGTTCTGTAGAAGATGGAAGTGACTTTTTCAGTCTGCAAGACGAGGGATTATTCTTTAAAGCTACCAATTATGGAAGAGGAAAAGGTAACGGAAGCTTTGTTCACGTGTAAAGAGTGTTCGGTTGTAGAACTTTCCAGGACAGGGAGTTTGTGATAACAGACGTTTCCTGGACCCAGACTCGGCCAGCTGTTCTGGCTGGTTCCCTGTAAGTGTCGTAGGAGTTATGTAAACTTCTGACCAATCACAAACTGGTCAGAAGTATGCGATACACACCAACGTATTCAGTCTGTTTAAATACGCCCAGTTTCAAAGATACTTTGGGATCGTTGTGGAATTTGTGATGACGATAAGATGTGACAATGAAAGAATCCCCCGTGTTCCGGCACAAAGGAGAGAGATGGTGGTACTCATTTATTTCAGTGTAAGAACTGCCTTTAGATCCCACAGTCACCATGAGGAAACTGAACAGAGTCTAAAGTTCAGACTGAAATATGACCCCAGATTGCACCAAAACATTTGGTCCAAGTAGAAAAACAGCTGAGTTCACGTGCAGGTAAAGGTATGAAATGTCTTTTTTAGCTGAAGTGGAAAGAATTATTTGTTCTAACAACGAAAATAAAGCAGGAACAGCTCGTTTTATGACTAAGTGTGTAAACAAAAGGTGCACCCGCCTTTTTTTACAGTAGCATTCCCACGTTCCAGCCTGTAATAACTGCTGAAGGAGCTATTTTTAACCATGTCTGCTTGTTATCCTGATCATGTGGTGTTCTGAGCAATTATTTTGTGATAATTGGGTCAGGAGGAGGCAGCCGTGTGCTGAAAGGGGAATCACAGCCGTCTGGAGTCCCGCTGGGAGGAAACTTTCACCTCGCCACTCATTATTGGCAGCACTGCTGAAAGTTGTCAAAGAAATGCGACAGAGCTCATCATGTGTCGCGATTTTGACTCGGAAACATGACAGAAACCAAGTAAATGTTGGCTCTAACTTGTAAATCTGTCACTCCGGGAAGCCTCGTCTGCAGAAGTCGCTCCTTGTTAAAAACGGAGCCCAAAGCTCCTGAAGCTGGTGGCAAAACTCTGCTTTCCAGGTGACTGGAACGAGTCAGGTGTCTCTTAAAACCTCCGAGTTGTGTCTCTTAAGTCAAGTTTTAGGAAAAATCAACCTCAACAAAATCGAGCAAGACAGCTGAAGATAATGACCTTCATCTCCAGCTAAAAGCTAGCTTCATATATTCTTTTACTTGTATTTTTTTTTATCTCAAACAGAAAGCATCGGAATATCTAGAATGTATTTAAATACCTGAAGCTTTAAACGCCACAGATTTGGTCAAACGTGATGAAGAAATGGCCTCCAAACGAACTGAGCAGAAGCTAAAAGCTTAAACCTGCATTCTGCCTTAATTACAGACAAAAAGAATATTTTCAAACCGTGGACTGTGCATATTAACATCATGGTCAAACCTTTATTTTTTCAAGGTGTTTTTTATTTTCACACAAAGAGTTTCTGTCTGTAGCAGCTCTCACTCGGCAGGAAAGAGGAAAATGAACGTCTGAATGAGGAGCTGCAGCGTGGAAAGAAGAGCAAAACATCGACTTCTTACATTTATGTAGATCTTATAAAACCTGGAGGCAGGAAATCATGCAGTTTAAAAAAGGCTAAAAACTGTAAAATGATGTTCAAATTAATGTAAATGTGAAACTGTCACAATATTCATTCCAATTCTTTCTCTATTTATCATCATTCTGATATCTAATGATCTCCTAAAACACTTTCCTGCTGCAATTATTGACTTTTGTGCCAAAAAAACAAAATCTGATCAAATTTCACGAATGAGTCTGAAATGATTCCCAACGAAAGTGAAAAAGAATTGAAAAAAAAAATCAAATTTCTGTAAAAATGTAGAGTAAATGACTTTACAGACATTTTCTGATGAAGCTGAACCTGAGCTGGAAAGGCTAAAGAAGAACAACATTAGCTAAAAGCTAAAAGAGAAGCCGAACACTAGCTCAAAGCTAAAGAAACAAAAATGCTATCTAAAGACTGACTAAAAACTGAAAGTATAATGACGGCCATTTAATTGTAGCAAAAGGCTAATTTGAAGCTATAAATAGCATAAAACTAAAAGTAGCAAAAGGTTGACTAAAAGCTAAAAGTAGCAGAATAGTAGCTAAAAACTAATAGTTGCACAAGAAGCTAAAAGCAGAACCAGCAGCTCAAACAGAACAAAGTTTTATTTTGAAGGATCTGAAAAGATTTTAATGCATTTGTAAATAAAATCAAATATTTTTAAAAGTATAAAAGTTATAAAGTCGTAGCTCCTAGCTCTGAATGTTTAGATGGTTGGCTAAAACAGAACCAAGTCTGCAGAAATAGGTTGTAAAAAATGTATAGAAATAAAAATATAAATATTCTGACGGTGTGCACGTGTTGTTTTCCACGGATGAGGTGAAGTTTCAGCTCGTATGGCTCCTGTCTTTTTGTCCCCGCTGGGCTTCCATCTCCCGAACAGAACCGCGGCGTCGGAGCATCAGGCAACTTAATCGGAGTGAATCATGACACCCTCCCCTGCTGCCATCTCTGAGCTCATTTGCTCAGCAAAGCTTGTTAAATGCCTAATTAAAGACTTCTGATTGGTCGGTACGAACACTTGAAACAGGGGGCGGGCTCACAGGTGACCCTCCTGCAGCCCAACAAGATTATTGAGATGAAAATTTTAGGAAACAGCCGAAATGTCCTCCCTGGATAGTTCCCACCAAATCTTTGATAAGATGTTGAAGACGTTGTTTGTTTTTGGTGAGTGGTGCGGCGGGCGATATGCATTCCTTTAAGGAATGTGACTTTGATTTGATAAAAGCAACATATCTCTGTGTCTCTGAAGGATGTAATTAATGTCATCTGTAGACAAACAGTGAAGGAAATCATTCTTTACAGAACTGTGACCTTAAATCCCAACATACTAACAAAAATATGAAATAAAATATAAAAAAACACTTAATAAAGGTAAAAATGAACTAGAGAAATAGCGTTTTTGTGCAAATGGAACTCAGTTATAGAAGCTAAAAGAAGCAGAAAATTAGCTAAAAGTACAAAAGTAGCATAAGAAGGAGATTTTAAAAAGATCAGTGTTTTAAAGGAATCTGTTTTTTATTAAAAGAAAACTTTCTTTTAGAAGTTACAAAAGCCATATCACCCTTCTCCTGAATGAGCTCAAAGTATTCAGGAGTATTTAAAGATTTAAAAACAAAAAATAAAAACAAGAAAACAACAGTGTGGATGCTGACTCAGCATTAACGAACCTTGATTCTTTTGTTGACGATTTAAATGAGTTAAAACTCTGAGGGAGGCGGAGGGAACCTGTGAGTCTTCATTTGTGTCAAGAAAACATCAGTGATTATTTTTAATCTTCTGGTTGTTCTGAAGGCACCAGCTCCTGGTGATCCAGGATGGAGAAGCAGGTAAAGAAAATGGATGGATGATGATCACTCACCTGTGGCCACTTACTCCTGATCCTCTGTGCTTAAAACCCGGTCATTTACTCCACTTCCCTTAGTTCTGTCCTGGTTGTTCGGTTTCTCCCTGAGTTCTTGGATTTAGTTTTTGTTTCTGTGCTGCTGCCTCTGGTTTCGCCTCCTTTTCCTCGCACCTCGACAGTTACAGAAGTCCATCCAATAATTGCTTTCTGAGAGTTTCATTAAAATCTGTCTTGTGGTTCGACACAAACCAACGTACGCAAACGAGCAAAAACATTATCGCCCGTTAATTACCGTGAGGCTTCGGGTGAGATTTATCTTCTCAGCGACGTCTCAGCAGGTTTTACTCACAGAAGCAGAAAAACTTTGAAAGCTGAGGTCAGTCCTCCGACAGCTGAGGTTTGTTAGGACCTAATGAGGAAGCGTGGCCGAAACACAAGGATTTCTGGGTAAAAACAGACGGCTGCTGACATTTGACTGCCAGCTGAAGCTAATGAAGTATCTGAGCTGAAGACAGGCCGGACGGACGCACGGATCCAGATAATTCTTCACGTCTGCCTCCGAACTAATGCAGCTTTCTGACAGAAGGGCAATTACAGCTGGAGCTCAGACAATAAAATAATTTAGTCTGGCTTCCAGCAGCCTGCTGACACGGTGACATCTGCCACACGATACTTCCTCTCCGGCCGTCTGAGAAGTCTTCTGCCATCGTGGATTCATCGACGTACGGTCCGGACGGAAAGTTCTGGCAAAAACACAGAAGTTGGGTTTCTGCAAACGTCGCAGCTTCAGTTTTTATCGTTCAGAGTGATCAGATAATTCTTTGAACGCTACATCAGCTAATATTTAACCTCCACACTTTTGCAGAACAGCGTTTGTTTAGTTTGTTGCTGTTTTCTCAGCTGAATCAGATTCGTGTTACAGAATATCTGGATAGTTTCCAACCTCAGAAACTCATCTTTCCTCGTCCGTTTCTGTCCTAATGACATGAAACGGCGCTAGCTATTAGCGTTTGGGTTCATCTTGTGTTTTTGTATTTAGATTGTTTCTTTTCTTGTCTCTGTGGCTCAGCCATCGTTCAGTTCTCCCAGGGGTGTCAGACTCCAGGCCTCAAGGTTTTAGGTGTTTCTGCTCCAACACACCTGATTCAAACGGTTTAATCACCTCCTCACCAAATCATCAGGTTCTCCAGGAGCATGGCAACAAGTCATCCATTTAAACCAGGTGTTTTAAACCAGGAACACATCTAAAACATGCAGGAGAGCGGCCCCCCGAGGAACGGAGTTTGACACCCTCTTGTTTACCTGCCACACCCACTTCCACCTGCTCTCATGATTTCCACTCACCTGTGCCCACTTCCCCGATTGGCCCTCTGCTGTTTAAAACCTGGTCATGTCCTCCATTCACTCGCTGCTTCATTCTTCTGTTAGTGTTTGCCCGCTCGTGTCTTGGTTGTCTTCTTCCTGCCTTGTTTATGTTTGGTTTTTGCCGACACGTCAGCTTTTGTTTTGATCATCTTGAATCTAAAACAGTGTTGAGAAAAATCACTGGGTGTCGCGGAACAAAGCGCAGGTCGGCAGCCAGACGCTGTCAGGATTAGAACAGTGAGTAAAGAAGGTGATTTTTGATGTTTTTTAGATTTTATAGGAGCTGACTCTCATCCCACACATCCTCACACTTGTCTACGAACCCCCCCCACCCCGACACACTGAAGGTCTGAAGACGCCATCAGAATCACATCATCTGCAGAATGCAGGGATGAGGTTCTACAACCAGAACCGGATCAGAAACCAGGACCAGCTCAGGTGGAGTCCAACCAGCACCAGGGACAAAAGCTCTGACTTTCAGGGATCTCATAAAGACCCCCCAAAGTGACCCTGATACCCCATAATCCCTCAGCACCTCCACCCCCACCTGGAAGATCAGCAAAAATAACATCCAACCATTAAATTAAAACAGATGGATTCATCTGACAAGCTTCTATTTGATCTGTATCTATGAAAACATATTTATTATGACCCCCCAGCCACAGACGGTCGGAACAATTTAAACAGTTTTAATCATTTTAGCTTTTAGCTACTGTTTGACGAGTCTTTTTTTATTATAAATATGATCCTAAGCAGACCTGTGCACCCGGAGTTTATTATTACACCACATATAAAAACAGGTTTCTAGGTAAATGTGTTGAAGCAAACCTCGTGTTGCCAATCATTACATTAGGATTTAAACGGCTGCTGTCCTTTCCTGATGTTCTCCAGGAATAAATCTCGACAGCTGAGCGTAAACTTTTAATAAAATATGAAGGAGGGAGCGGAGACACTAATGCTGCCGCTGAAATCTGGTAAACAAACGTGTGGAAAACAAACAGTTGCCGTGTGACGGGGGCCGAGGCGTGTTTGATTACTCTGCGGGTGTCATTAGCATACGGTTTAATCAAGCTAAAAACAGTTTGCTGTTGTTCGTAACGGCGCTGCGCTGTGAGGCAGCTCTGTAATCAGGTCCTGCAGGTTTATCAGCAGATCTGTCCTGCTGCCGCTCAGCTCCGGTGGTTCTGCAGCAGACGCTGAGGAGACGGGCCTGCCCCCACCAGGGCTTCAGGCCCCCTGGCCCCCCCGGGCCCCC
>NC_051442.1:1209255-1240207 GCF_001649575.2 Kryptolebias marmoratus
ATCTACAGCCTCCATCTACAGCCTCCATCTACAGCCTCAATCTACAACCTCCATCTACAACCTTCATCTACAGCCTCCATAAAACACATGCTTCAGTCCATCCATGAAGGAGGAAATTATCCACGTTTAAATCATCAACTTTTTTTGGATTAGGAGTCATTACTTCCCCCTGTTTGCTGTGCAATCTTCCTTTCTCAGCGCTTATTAAAGCACACGACTAAGTGCCTTTAATTTAATTTGCCCCTCAGCTGTGTAATTATGTTGTTATTGCCGGCAGTGTAGACACACACCATATATGACAGTTAACGTCAACAGTTGTCATCATTAGAGGCTGATGGAGCTGTCAAACCTGCAGCTACTGTCTGCAACTCTTTCTTCTCCAAAGCTTTTATTTTGAAATGCTCTGAGCTGACAAAATGGCCGACGTTTTGATGCAGAAGCTGTGGAGGAAGAGTGACGAGAACCGGGAGCAAATGAAACGTTAAAGCTGCTGCCGGTGGCTCGTTGTAGTCGTCATGGAAACTGCACACCTGTGTCTGACACTGCCCACCTTATGAGAAGGTGGACAGAAATGCAGAGTAAAAAGTAAGCCTCAAACAAAACAGGTACTGAAACGTCTGGTCGTCAGAAGGGAGTTTTGATATTCCTACAGTGAGTTATTAGAAGCTAAAAAGAGCTTTTATTTTTACAGATTTAGAGAGAATATTCTGAGCTCAGGTCCAGTGGAAGTCAATGAGAGTTTTGGTGTGTGCACTTTAAATAAAACAACAAATCTTACAGCAGTGAGAGACACACGGGGCGAAAAAAGACAAAAAAAAAAGATCTACAAATTCATGAATAAACTGTAAAAAAGTGGAAAGATGGTGGGAATAAGGAGAGTTTGTTTGCACAAGTTCTGTAAAGTTGAGACGTGAAAAGTTGGTGTTGCTAATTTTAACTACCTTTTTTTGCTCAAATAAATAGATAATAAACAGTCGTAAATACAGCCAGCAGCTGAAGCAGATTTCAAAGAGAAAAATGTTTTTTGAAGGAATTAGAGATTTCTCCGTGCGTATCTTTGGGGGAATGCTTGTAAACAAAGTTAAATATCTGGAAAAAGTTACAAAAAGCTAAAGTCTCCTGAATGAGTCGAATGTTTTGATGTCTGCAGAAGGAGTCGGGCTGTAAAATCCAGAGTTATTTACCTGAAACCCAAGTGTCTTTACTTCCATTGATTCTTGTTCTGGCTCCACCTCTGCTTCACGGTCGTGTTCAGTTCAGATGCAGCTCCTATAAATAAGCTCCTAAAACCCCACCAAACTAAATGCATTCACTTCTCTCCTTCTGGGTTTGAATCCCTCCCTGGAGAGGATGGCAGTTTAGTCAAATATCCATAAATAACTTAATGAAACTAAGGAGGACGGTCAGAAAGCGGTTAGCAGAGCGGCGAGGATGATTGCAGGAGTATAAATCTCTGCTCAGACAGTATATTAGCACTTTCACATGGGAGACAAATGAGCTTAAATTCAAGCCTTGAGGCAGCTTAAAGGCTGCTTTGTCCCGGCAGCGGGCCACTTTATGAGAGCATAATCAAACTCCTGCTTCATAATAGAGCTGCATGCTGAGCTGCCTCCAGTTTTCAGAAGTAAATCTACAAAACAAAAGCTGCGTCGTTTCAGTTCATCTTCAGGGAAGATCTGGTTTGATTAGAGGAATTGATGGGAGTCAGCGGAGCGTCTCCTGAAGAAATGAAGCTTTTTATTCCTGCATGTCTTTAGATTTTTTACCTTGCAGGATGGTTTATTAAAAACTAGTCTTTGTGAGAGGAGGGCTGTGTAGCAGAAAGTGTAATCCCAGCAGGGCTTTCTAAAAACTCTGATTGTTCTGGAGACTTTTTGTGACGGGACATCCGGCCTGTCTCTTAGAGGACAAACTGTCAAGATCTTGTTGTTGTTTTTTCCTGTGTTCAGTATATTTCAGTTCATTCGGTCCCTGTGCCACAGCCCATCTCCTCCCTCCTGCTTCCTGCACACCTGTTCTCCATCAGCTCATCAGCCCAATCCTCGCCCTCCACCCTGCGCCCCTCGATGAAGCGTTTACTCATCGAAGGGTTCATGTGCAGCAGGTTACAAGCATGCAGACATTAGAGAACTGGGTCAGTACAGGTTACATCATCGACCTGCACCTCTGGGCCGTAACTATGACATCCAACATGGCCGACCGGTCCCTGTTTTGGTATTTTAAGAAGCTGCCAGTACGATTTTAAAAGTACAGTTTAGGTATTTTTGCTTTCCAAAGTCATTGCAGGAGATATTTGGCTGTTTTGATAGTATTCACACCTGTACAGCAGAGAGAAACAAGAATTATTTCAAGACTTTACATTTAAAGACGCAGCTCGCTCTGTCACCGCCGCCATGTTTCTGCCGTTTAATTCAAAACCCTTTCATTGTCAATCAAAACGTCACATGCAGCAATGAATTGTGGGTAAATACTTTGACAAAGTCAAAGACAAAGGCCGGATGTAGAACACAAAGGGGGCGAGGCTAAAGAGCACTCCGGAGAATTGGGACACATTTTGCTCTCAAACCCTTCATCTGAAGGACACGAGGGTGGAAGTGTGAGGATTGGGACCGGGCCTCAGTTTGTTGTTCTGTTTGCTCCATGTTACCTGATTATTTCTTTATTTTCCTTTTTGGGTGTACCTCTGCAGCTCAGTCATTTTCAGTGATGAGGATGAGGACGATGATGAGGATGATGATAGCAAACACAAGCTACAGCTCTTTGATTTAAACTGGTTTAAAAGGTGGCGGGTGACATGCATTTCTTTGATTGTTCCAGCTGTAAATCTGAGTTTACCTGCTTCTACTGGTCCAACACTCGTCCCGTTTGAATTTCCTTTCCCTCGGAGTGGGAAAGCAGAAAGAAAGCACTCAGTGAGTTCATTAGTTAAAGGTGTAGCTTTCCTCCGCGGTGCTGCCAGCAGCAGCAGCTCTCACTGTCAGAACGTATAAATAATTTCAGCATTAAGGCTGAGGAAAGTCTGGATAAATGAATTAATGGTGAAACTTGGAGATGTTCTGAAAGTATCTGAGGAGGAGCCTTAAAAGCTGACCCTCATCTATTTTAGAGGAAGATGGAGTCCCTCGGACAGAGAGAACACTTAGGGAGTTTCTTTTTTTCTGACTGTAAGCCTCAGCGGGTTTCTCTGCGCCATTAAAAGTTTAAAGGAGTTAGAAAATGAAATCAATACTTAATAAAGCAGAATAACGTTAAAGCAAACAGACGGGAGGAAGTGCCCACAAACACGAGGTTCCTCCTCTCCATCTCTGTTAAACAGCTCGGGAACGTGTTGATGAAGCTTCCTGACAAATTCCAATTACCTTAAAGGAGTTAATTCACTTTTCCGGGGTTTATCTTCCCCACAAACCGTCCTGCTGCTAATTTACCCCCCCGGCGCCGCGCCGACCCGAATGGCTCCGCCGATAACTAATGACCGGACGATGAGTTAACGAGCAGGGGAGGAAATTGAATTCAAGCTCCTCAGCTGCTAAATCATCGTGGGATTTCTTCACTTTTGTAGATTTAAAATATTTGTGCAAACTGACAAGAACTGACGGATTTCAGGAAAGTTGAAGGTAAACATGAGTTATAAAATAAAGGTTTCAAATTCAGGTCCTTTTCTGCATTTATCAGGTTTAGACACTTAGCGTGTTTAATTTCTTAGTCAAGGATTTTAAATTACGACATGCCTCCAATAAAATCTTTCTGCAGCTGACCTCGTTTCTAGCTGTTAAACAAATAACAGAGGACATAGTTTGGATTTATTTCTCAGGTGGAAATAACTGAACTCGACGTGTTTCTCAAAGATGAGTTCTGGTGTGAGCGAACAGCGAGAGGACCGAGGTGCAAAGATGAAAACTTCAGTTTTACTCTGATTCCGTTCGAGAAAATTGGTTATATAAGAATAATATCATTTGTTCTGTCATCAGGTGGAGATGTGTGACATCAGCAATAGATAGACTTTATTACAGACTCAGAGCCCAATATACATAAAAAAGATAACAAATACGGTAAAAGAATAAAAAGTACAATAAAAAAAGTACCTAACCATTCAGGAGGCAATCATAGCAATATCTCCAAAACACAGATGAGTATTTCACTGCACTATATTTAACGTTAGAAAACAGTAGAATAATTCTATTTTTAGACTCATTTAAACGACAAATAAATTGCACCACAAATGTGCCGTATACAGAGATGTACGATATCATCTAAACAAGTTCATTTTCACTTCATCAGACCACGGAGATTTGCCTGAGCATATATCATTCGAACCTGACGGTAAATGTCCTCCTCATCAGACAGACGGACTCTCAACACACGACCGAGATATTTTACTTCATTTGAGACATTCAATAAAACCCCAGACAGCTTAAAATTTGGAAATACCTTATTTTTGTCCTCTTTAGTGCGACAAATCAAAATGAGCGATGATGAAACACACAACTGAATGTCTGTATCAATTTAACCCGGAGGGATAAAAACCAAACAGGACCAAGAAGACATCCCTGAGGACCGCCGGAGAGGAAGCACCATCATCAGAAAGTGAACCAGCTCAGAGACAGAAGTCCAAACCCGTCTTTGTGTCTTTGAGCTCCAACGTCTGAAGTTTTTCTTCTGTCGGCTTCGGCCCACATCTGATTATCTGATCCAAACTTTCACACTTTTGTTTTAATTATCTGTGCATTCTGCAGAAAAAACACAAATATTTCAGATTCTTCCCATCTTGTGCCACAAGCTCCTGTTTATATTATAGATGAGCAAACCAGGGATTATTTTTTAACTTAATTTGATCAAATCAGCTGAAATAAAAGTGTTAAATTTCTCTTTTCATTTCCAGGTGAAATCGGAGCCTCTGATTCCTCTGACAGTCCAACACGGACCTTAGCCTGCTTTCAATTTAAATTCCTCACAAAATAAACAAAGTTTCACCAAAACGAAATGCAGATTTATGCACATTTTCATCCGTTCTGATTTAATTCAGGTTTGGATCGCAGAAACGAGCAGCAGAAGCCAGAGACTGAGAGCAGAAGTTGAAAATATAAAACCAGGAGTGAGACTCGAAGAATGTTGGAACCACAGGCAGCATCGACTCCTGGAAGAGGTTTTATTTCTTTTTAAATCAGATCAATTCTGTTATCGCTGATTTGCTGAACTTTGGCTGAACCTTTTCATCCAAAATTAAAACTTTTTTCTTTTAGTTTTATCTTATCTTCCAGCTGTTTGTGTGCAAACTGAGCAGAAACAGGTTTCTGTGATCATCCCCACAGAGCCCAAACCTTTAAGCTTATTTAACGGGTTTATGTTTCTGTAACCAAGCAGAAAACCTTTGGTCTGTGTTTTAATCTTCCAGCTCATGTCTGTTTGACAGAACGAGTGTTTTGGGGTATTTGGATGAATCCAGCTGTTTACAGATTTCCCTCCGAACGGAAAAGTCCCGATCCATCCCTCGTTTCGTTAGTCAGACTGAAATGGAATTTACCACAAAGTTTTAGAGCCAGAAGAAAGAAAATGGAGGTGATTGAAGTTTCTAGATTAAAATGTAAATGTTATTGACAGAAAAAAGCTGTAATGTTGGGAAGAAAAGAAAGTCAGGAGGAAGTGAAGCCGGACACAGTTTCACCGGGTTTTTTTCTGCAGCAGAACTCAGAACTTATTTCATCCCTTCACAATAAGAGTCTCAAACACATAACCTCAATTTCTCTAAACATCTGAAGCTTATGGAAAAAGTTTACATTATCGTTCTTTAGTAAAGCAAGCGTATTTAGGAGTTAACGTTTAGTTTTTGAGACTCTTATTGTGAAGGACTGAATACCTTCTGAGTAATAAACCACACCCTGAATGACTTTAAGTAAAATGTTGCATATTTATTAGTTAACCAATAACCCTCACATAAAGAGATAATAACAAATAAAACAAGGAGAATCTGTTTCATCCCTCAGGTCTTTTTTTTGTTTGTTTTAAATTGTTAAAAACGAAGAATCTGAATCTTCCTGTCGCTCTTATCTTTTTTATCAGGAACAGTTTGGTGGGATTCCTTCGTGAAACTTAAAATAAATGAATAAAAACTTTTCTAATACTCTTAGTAATCTTTTAGGGTGGTCTTTATCAGCAGATTTTCTGATTGTTTTTTCCTCTCATTAACTCGAGTATTTTTATTTATCTGGTTGTTAATCCGCCTCATTCAGGCATGAAGAGGGGATGAACCACCGTCATGCTGACACAGAACAGTTAACTTAGCAAAAAAGAAAAAAAAACATTTGACATTTGTTCCCTGGAGTCTGTCACAAAAACACAATGTGTTCCACTTTCTTTATGAATTACTAAAAACAGTAAAAATAACACAGTTTGGCAGGAAAGAGGCTTTCAGCTCCAACTCAGTGAGGGTCATTAAAACCCATCCAGTGGTTCGTGGGATATTTTGCTAACAGACTGAAGACAGGTCTTTTTCAAGCCTGAAATCTGGTTTTGTTTTGTTCTTATTTTTGTTAGACTCTGTAACTTCTGGCTGCAAACATTAATATTTAAAACCTTTTCCACCCGAAGGGGAGAGTATTCAGTACAAATTTACAGGTAAAAAATGTTTTTTGCTTTTGGTTTGTAGTCAGATTTGTTGAATACTCGTGTGAGTTTCAACTTCTCCTCCCTGAAAGTGTCGCCTGAACGCAGACGAGGTGGAATTAGCGTCCAGCAGCACAGAAGCCCGTCGCTCTCAGACAGCTGCAGCCGGACCAGATGCTGGTTTCCATCCTCTGTGGGCCTCTGCTCGTCCACGTGCTCCCATCCTGCAGCCTGAAGATGTTTCCCTCTCTGCGCTGGAAAAAAAAAGATGGCCGGGAGCCACAAGTGATGTCTGCAAATGCATAATAAAGCGACTCCACAGAGGCTGTAGCTTAAGTAAAACTGGGATGTTTTTGACAGGGTGTGAAAACCCTGCAGGCTTTTCTCTCAGCTCATTTCCCATCAGTTTATCATCTGCTTCATTCATTTATTTGTTCCTTCCTCGCTTTTCTGCTGCGTTTGTTATAGCTCCCTACAATCTGCTTTAGTGAGCAAAAAGTGACTTTTAAAGGTGAACGATTCACCTGAAACTGGACCTCAAACACGACGACAAAAACTTTAAACCATTTAAAAATCATCATCGATGCAGCTGGCTGAACTGAAGCCTGTCTAACAACTAAAATCTGCATGATTCACTCAAGGATTCCTAAAAAAAAAGAGAAACAGAGATGTGTTTTATTCTCTGGCTGAGTGTAAAACGTTAGTAAATGTGGTTAAACTCGTGTGTTTGCATGTTTTCAGACAGAGTTTAATGTTTGAAAGGTTTTATTTGGTCAGGATTTTGTTGGAAAGTGTTTAAATCAGGACTTCTTTGTTAAATGTTGTAAGTTGAGATCCCTCTCCTGAGGTCAGTTTGCCACAGGTGAGCCTACCTGGGTTGGGTCTGCCTCAGGAGGAGGAGGAGGAGTTCAGAGGTCGACAGGATGGAGCGACGGATCACTCAGTTTACTGACCAGTCCTCACCACCAGGAGGTCATCATCAGGGCTGAAGGAACCAGATCCTGGATCCAACCTCCTCCTCAGAGTCGCTGCTCCTCCTCGTCGAAAGGAGTCGGCCGAGGAGGTTCGCCTAAAACATGTTGGCTTTTATTATCAATGGGCACTTCCAAATAAAAGTCAAACTGACAGAGATCCAGATGTTCGTTGATCATCAGAAGTATTTATGTTTTTATTGTTTTTAGACAAAAACTCTAATTGTTGTGATTTCAACAGAAGGACGTTCAATCAATGCCACATAAACAGATAAACCATGATCCAAACTTTATTATATGACAAAAAGATGGAAGACTGATTTTATAGTGATTTTTTTTTTCTATAAATCTTCAGTTTTAGAGACATTCAAGCTGTAAAAGTCTGATTTTAAGCCCCTGAAGGAAACAAAATAAAACATGTGGAGCAATTAAAGCATTTCATTCAACATTAGACTGAACAGTCTGACATTCTGTCCCTGGAGAGAGAACTCTGGGTCTGAACAGGAGTTTAAAAGTGAAGGTTTTCTTGTTTTGCACGTAAACTCTTTGGCTTTTTCACATTCGGCTCCGTGTGTGAAAAGATCAAGGACAACCTCTTACAGATTTATCATTTTAACGATCACGAGGAGGGAAACGGGGTAAATGGCAAAGAGACTAATTTAAAATTCCCTCTCCTCTTTGCCTTCTTCAGCTGTTCTGTAAGAAAAAAATAAATAAAAACTCACATCAGCCGAGCTTTGGCTCAGGATGAGGAGAAAAGTGGCAGAAAGTCTGGAATAAATCAGGGGAGGGCTGAATAAGAGACACAACAACACCCAGAAAAAACTGAAACTTAGATTATAAACAGAATAAATGTTAACATTTATTTTATCATCTTGTTACAGTAAAACTCAGCTGCTGGATTGACTTGTTTCTTACTACATTCATTCATTCATCCATTTTTTAAGAGTTTTACCTTTCTTTCTTCACAACAGGCCGGATCAACGCCCTCATTACTGCGAATGAAGCTCCGTCTACCATCACTCATGAAGAAGACTTGAAGACGATCATTTGATCTTTTTCCTGACGACTCCATGAACCCAACAGGCTCCGTAAACTGGACCTGAGACCAGGAGTCCAACCTGCAGAGAACGAGGAGAACCTCCTGATCCAGCCGATACCGCCTTCGTAGCACAATCCTCTGGTCCTTCAACACTGAAAGGTCAAAAAGCAAATATTAGGAGATAACCTACTTCCTGCAGATGTTTATAAGAAACCTTTGGATGCAGTTCAAAGGTTCTTTGATTTACCTTTTTTATGTGCATTATAAGATAGATGTAACCTTTTTTTTATTTTACCAGAAATATTTCCACTGAAGCTGTAAAGAAAATGTGCAAAAAGCTCCTCCGACAGGTTTCAACTGAGAAAATCCACAGTTTGCTTTTTTTTTTTTTTTCAGTTCTTCCTAAAAATACAAAGTGAGAAGGGAAACGTCCTGACGGTGCAGTTGCAGACAGCTGTGATGGACACAATCACTTTTTAACTCTCAGCCCAGGCTTCAAACAGACCGGGACGGCCACGCCTGAGGAGACGCACCGTATCCCAGGATAAGAGGCTGCATTTCCCCGCCGATTCTCAACATGCAAACTTCCCAAAACCGCCGTCTGCAGAGCTTCACAGGAACATTTCACCTCCATTGTGTTTGACTTTCCACTTCTTTTAGCCTTTGGCTGCTTAGAACTCAGACTGAGAAAGTTACAGCTGATTATTCCGACTTTATTTCATTTTTTTAAGGCTTCGCTCCAGCAGCACGGTGTTAAATTTATTCTTTACAGCTGCTGAACAAAAGCTTGGTCAACCAAAATCCTGGAGATAAAACACAGCAACACGTTCTGAGCCATAAAAACTGAAATTAGCAGAACAACACCCCCATCCTGAAACAATTTTTAAAAAGCTAGAATGAGCAAATCAGCTAAAACTAGCAAAACTGTAGCTAAAAGATTTTAAAAAAGAAAGCTGTTGAAATAGATTTCAAAGAGGATCTGAGGAGACTTCAATGGATTTCTGAGAGGAGAAAAAATAATTTATATAGTATAAAAGTGACCGAAACGTCTAAAACAAGCCGAACAGAAGTAGCTGAAGTGGTTAAAGTCCAAAGACTAAAAACAGGACAAGAAATATGTTAATGCTGACTCAGCGTTCATAATGCTGACTCATCCAACCATCAGAAACAGATTATAAGAGCCGAACCTCGTCTTTGTTCAGGAAGCAGAAATGGGTCACATCAGGGGCTAAAATAGTCCAAACCTTTGTTTCCTCAGATAATAACCCGAGGATGAATGAATCACAGTCTTCACAGCTCACAACAAATATATTTATTTGTAAAGAAAAATTTACATATCTCAATAAAAAGCCCACAGAGATGCAACCAACGTACAGTTTTAATATCCAGAAATGTTGCGGGCGTTGTGCTAAACGAAGCCGAGGAGGCGTCGCCACGTTTTGGAATGATTATCAAAGATTCTTTAATAAAAGATGCAGTTTGTCAGAGGGGGATTGTTGGTTATTAAAACAGGTCAAACTGTGACTTTTTGGCTGAAAAGAAGACTTTAAATGTTGTTTGTTTGTGATAACTTTATTTTGCAGCACGATGTCGTCATTTATCACTTTGTTGTTTTTTCATCTCCTTTTCCGAGTCTGACCGTTTCTGCACAACTTGTTTAAGAAATGAAAGGTTCTGCTGTTCTGGGATCAGTCTGCTGACGGTCAGAGCCACGAAGAGTTTAATCAGGAAGGAAACGAAGGAGAAGACTGCATGCAAGAAAATCTGCTCAGGTTCTGATGTTTACCAGCAAAGGGATCGATGTAAACGATGAGCTTTTATTTGTTGCTTTTTGTTTCATCGGATTATTTGGTTGGGAATGCAAAAGAATAAATGTCCATCTGTGAATGTTAAAAACTGTTTATTTATGAAACTGTTTCAGTTTCTAAGAGTTCCTGAACTGCAAAATACCTCCGTGTTTCAAATTTACTCCTCTTTGTGTGAATTAAACCTAAAATTTGGAGTTTCTATTTCCTGCGAACATTAAGGGCTGAATGATTTTAATCCAATTTGTTTGTTAGAACGATCAGAAAGAAGCTCAAATTAACAACAGAACAGCTAAAAGCTAAGACCAGCTGAACAGTAACTAAAAGCTATGATTAGCAAAATAAAAGGCAGAAGCTAAAGTTAGGAAAACAGGAGCCAAAACCAGCAGAAAATATAAAATAAAGACAAGAAAAAGAAAAACAGCAGCTAAAAGCTACAGATGAAGCTGAACTTTTCTAAGAATTAAAAGGTTCATTGAGAAAATAAATGTAAATAAAGCTTAAAAGGTACAAAAACCAAAGATCATAGCTGTAACGTCCCAAAAACCTACAGAAGAAACAGTGACTCAGCAGTTTTCAAAGCTTTATTCTAAAAACCTCCAAACATTTCAAAGGAAAACCGTCTGAAACTTTTCCTTTCAGCAGTTGGTGTCTGTGTCTTCAGCCTCTCTCTGCTAATCAGGGAAACCCTCCTCTTCACGCACCGTCCCTCCTTCCCTCCTTCCTTCCTTCCTCTCGCTCTCGTTCTGTCTCCTTCAGGTCTCGTCTCGTCTGCGCTCGATGATGAATGTGGCTTCTCCGGCTCCTGCTATCAGAGGGGCTCTCGGGCCCCCAGAGGACGGCGGCCAAGCCAAACCTTCCCAACAAGGCGCTCATTAAACTCATCATGGGAAACTAATGAGGATGGATTTGGAGTCTGGATGTGGTTTAGTGCCGAGGGAGCGCCGTGTCTGATCATCTGTTAGAGCCAGACTATCAGAGCTTTTTCCCTTCTGTTTGCACTTTTTGGATTCAGTTCTGATTTATTTCAATTCCCAGTTTTATTAGAGACAAAACAACTTTCTGCATATGAAACTACAGGAACATGTGGGCAGATTGAGGTGCATTAAACACACAGAGACAGACATCACTGCATTTATAATACAGAGGCTTAAAGACACGTTTAGTGGCTTGAATAAGCAGACCCTCCAGGATTTTGCGATGTTGCGATCGCAACTATTAACGCAAAATTAAGCAAACCCTGCGAAATCGCAACTTTTTGCAACTTTGTCCAAAACACCGCAACTTTCCCGCAACTTTAACTCAATATTTATTGTTTCTAAAGTGATTCTCCACCGTTTCTGTGGTCTAGTCTCTTCTTTGTGGGTTTTTGTAGCGTGGAATACAAAATAACCCCAAATAACTCAGGAGGAAGACACGTGACGTCACTTCCTGTTAACATCAGAATGCCGGGAGCGTGCAGGAGCAGCGACCGAAGCCAAAATGGCCGCTAATGCTTCACATTTGCCCACAAAGATTTCAGCAAACCAGTTTCCTCCCCAGCTGCAGCTGTTTTGCACGTCCTGCAGTGTAATCATGGAACATAAACGCATCGACAAACACTTTGTGTCTGCAAAACATGTGAGGAGAGCTGCAGACCAGGGACAATCCAGAAATGCTCATGAATGTCAGTTTAGAAGCTATCAAAGTTCTCAAATAAAGCACCTTTTGTTGGGAATTATCTTACAGAACTAGGAAGGATTTTTGGTTTAGATATTAAAAGTTATGGGTTTTTATTGATTTTAGTAAAAAAAATTGCAACTTTTAGGAAAGTGCCCCCCGAAATCCTGCAGGGATTGAATAATCCTGAAAAGGGAAATGTTGATCATGGCGCCGATGCCACAGCCAAATGAGCATAAAAAACATGGCTGCAGCTCTGTCAGTTTTGCAGATATTGGCCTAAATTAGGTGTGGTAGTAGCTGAGGGTCATCCACAACACACTCTGAGAAAGGCAACGAGATCGTGCATGACTTTTAAAGGTTGACCAGCACAGCTACAACTTGAGACAAAACCCTGGCATGAAAGGCATCAGGCGACAGGCATAAACTTACATAAAAACAAAGATTTTCTGATCAAAATCTAAAATATTCATTATATTCTAAAAGTCAAACAGAAGTGAATTCATTTAAATCCAAGAATTTAGTCTTTTTTGTGGAAAGCTACAGATTAGATCAAAGTGAACATTTTAAAAGTCCTTTTCTAATCTTGCTTTGGCATCACCCATTTACACACATATTTAAATCATGTTATTTAGTATTTTACAGCTTTCTGAGTGT
The DNA here is from genome assembly GCF_001649575.2 of Kryptolebias marmoratus. Taxonomy (NCBI): domain Eukaryota; kingdom Metazoa; phylum Chordata; class Actinopteri; order Cyprinodontiformes; family Rivulidae; genus Kryptolebias; species Kryptolebias marmoratus. The sequence goes on from NC_051442.1 coordinate 1,221,990, forward strand.
GTCTCTCATGCACACTTCCAGAACCCAGTGAACCCATCAGGAGACGGCCCGAGTTTCCGTGTCTGGTCCCAAGGACGCTTGAACTTTCAGACGGAGGAATCCAGGGATCAAAATGTGACCTTCCAGCTGCCAAATGACCAGTAAATCTCCGGAGCCAAAGCTGCCATTATGGCTGACCTCATCAGATCACCCTGTCCTTACTGGTTCGATATCACCTTGCAGTCGAAAACAGATTGAGCCAAAACTCAAACCTAATTGGAGCCCTTGGAGCAGCTCGGAGAGTTTACCGTCTTCAAAAGAAGAAGAGAAAATTGTGGTCTTAAAGGGACACGTTTGGCCAGTTTGAAGAAGGTTTCTGTTTAAAAAACTGAAGCTTAGCTGCTGTAAATTGGACTCAGTTTGCAGAAAGAGTTTAATCCAACAGGACTGATGAGTTAACAGGAAATCTGAATGCAACACCTCGTATGTTACATATTCTAAAGCCTCCTTCACAATAAAAGCTCCATCTACAGCTTGAAAACCTGGATGATCACATATTAAAGGTACTCATTACAAACTATGAAATCAAACATAGAGGTTATTCTGAAACGGCTCACTGCAGAGGTTTTCCAGATGCTGGTGCACTTTAAGCTCTCGGTGGAGGAGTTTATCAGCAAGAAAGTCAGAATATTGGTGTTTTCTTACAGAAACAAGAGAACAAGAAGACTAGAAAGTTAAAATACCCCATCTGTGAGTTCAAATAACATGACCTCTTCCTCCGTCGCGTATTTGTTTTCTATAACAGGTCTACGAGAAGTTTGATTGTGCAGAAAACGTCTATAGCAAAATTGTGGTGGTTTATCGTTATGATGGCAACATAATGGATCCTGGGTAAAGTGTGGGGGAGCACAGAGGTGGCGTATTCATGACATGGGCCCAGACTGCAGGACTGGCTGCGCCGGCCTTCGATGATGATCCTGACAAAGTCAAAGAAACAACCTACTGCAGAAATAAAATGGCGTCTTGCGAGCAAAGCATGGATTTTCAGTGTAGGATTCAGCACAGGAAATAGTCTAAAAGTCTATTTTAACAAACCAGCATCACGACTGACTCCACAGAGAAGGAGGTGAAGCCACATGTAGGTCATGAAGAGCATAACGAGTTTAATAACACACCTGTTTCCCATTTAATCATCGACCCTCCCAGCATATATCGTACCATTCCTATTTTCCACATCTTAGTCCTGGTTCAACCTGTTAGTTTAGTTTGTCTGATCCTTTTCAACTACAAACCATAAAAAATCCAGCTAAAAAGAAATAAAATCCACCTTTTTTTTGCAGTTTTGCTATTTTCACCTGCTACTTTAAAAATGTCTGCAGCACTGAACAAAAAGCTCAGCAGATTTTTAGAGGTTCAAAGTTAATTCAAATTTCCCTGGCATCCAACCTTCAGTTTCAAAGAGCTTTCCTTCATTACATTGTGTAATTTGGATCCACAATGGTCCAGGGACTATCAACCCGTCTGTGTCATTTAATTAGAGGTGTATGAAATGAGAGTTTTTCCTCCCATAGTCCTCTAATGTTTCCTGGAATTGATAAGAGAGAGGAAGCTCATCACATTACGCCGCAGAGCAGTGATCCTCCTTTTGTTGCGGCTCACTCACACTAATGGGCCTCATCAGCTTCACAGGCAGACACTTGACTATTAACCAAAAAAGAGGCAGAAGTTGTAATGGGAAACACAGAAACAGAGGGAGGAAGGAAGGGATGAAGATGGAGCAGAACGTGAGAATAAAACTGCAAAAAGAGTTGTTATATTTAAGGTATAAAAACAGCATTTTGGTGTGGCTCGTCACTGATCCTGCTAGTTTTCAGATAAAAGTTGTTGAAATATAATTTATCCGTCAGTTTTCAGTGATACGCCATATGGTGTCTCGTTCAGGGATGTTATTAAGACTACGAGCATTTAGCATGGCGTTAGGACTCAGAGCTGATTGTGTAAATATTATTCTTCAGCAAAGACACCACCACACCACGTTTGAGTTTGATTTCTGAGGTCTGAGTCCGGACTGTGGGTCACCAGGACACCCGTCACTACAAACCTTCATCCGCCGCTCATCGTCCAACCTCGGGAAGCAGAACACCGGGACGGAGGGACGTGTGGCGGCGCCCAGATTAGATCCAGGCGACCCACAACAAAAAGACAATTCGTTATCAGAGGCTCGTTAGAGGACGCACCAAGGAGACTGATAGACCAGAGAGCTGTCTGATTGTGGTCGATACTTCGCCGCCCCATTTCCATTTGTTCACATGTTTCTACATCCATCCATTCCTCAAGTTTCTGCTTTTTTCTTACAGATCTTTTACCTTCATTTAGGAAGTCTACTGGTTATCTAAAGATGAGTCACGTCACTGAGCAAGCATTCATATATTAGCAAAATATCTCATAAACCAGCAGGCAGATTTTAATGAAGTATATCTACAACAGGAGTGGGCAATCCTGGTCCTCAGGGTCTCCATCCTGCAGGTTTTCCTTGTTTCTCTGCTCCAACACACCTGATTCAGAGGTTAAATCACCTCTTCATGTTCTGCAGAAGCCTGTTAATCAGCCATTGATTCAGATCAGGTGTGTTGGAGCAGAGGAACAAGTAAAACCTGCAGGATGGTGGTCCTGAGGACCAGGACCAGGGTTGGGGACCACTGATCTACAACAATTAGGGTCATCCTGGTTCATGATGGCCGCCACAGCTAACTGAAAGCTGGTTCTAATTCAGCCATTTTTACAGATATTGAGCTTTAATTTGGAGCTGAGAGTGTCGGGATTTGTTTTGGGTTTTGTTTCATGGATTAGTTCCTGTTTCTGCGTCTGTCTCTCATGTCTGTGTTTCAGATATTTTCCACTCCTCCCCAGCTGTCACTCACTCAGTCTCCTGCCACGCCCACCTCCACCTGCCGGCGATTGTCATCACTCACCTGTTCCCACTTACCTCGTCACCCTCTGTGCTTAAAACCCGGTCCCTTCCCTCACTCCTCCGCTGGTTCGTTGGTTTGTGTTGGTTTCTGTCCTGCTTGCTCTGGTTTCCCTGTATTCCTGTTACTCCACGTTAAGCCACGTCAAGTCTTTGTTATGTTTAGAGTTTTGCTGCCACGACAGCCTTTTGTTTTTGTTTATTTTAATAAATTAGTTTTTAAGATGGGTTTGCCTCTTTTATGACAGAGAGTCCTTCACATCCTCTAAGAACTACCAGACCACACAGAATCTCCTAATGTTCCAAGGTTTGACCAAAATAAATAAAACTGTTATTTCTTAGCATGAAATGATCTTATTCTGAAAGGCGGTGGGTGATTTGCATTCCTTCAAGGATGCTTTTAATTCTTACAAAATCCTTTCATCAGCCTTTCATCTTGATTTCATAATTCTACCAGGTGATTTACGCATTAATTCGAGCATATATTTTCCTCGTTTTTATATATTTTTACCTTCTGTTCAAACATGTTTTCAATTACCTGTCCATTTTTTACATCCCTAATATAAGGCAGTGGAGCAGCCCTCGCAGAGCTTCAGAAACCTGCGATACGGACCTGTTTTGTATTTCAGGACCAGCCTCCGAACGCAGCTCAGCTCTGATTTATCTACATGAGATACAACAATAACAAGAGGACAAACCCTGCTGCTGATTTTTAAGTAGGCTCCCAGACGCTCACAAACACCCTCCTGCAAACCTATGAGCTGACAAACGGGCTTTAAGGGTGATTATTATGCACAACTTCCTGCTCTCGGATGGCATTTCCAGCGTGATCTGGCCTTTCCTGTTCGCCGCTCACCTACATCAGGGAGGTCAGCGGGTGAGGGCGCCGCAGCCCCGAAAACAAAAACACAGAAATGCTCCAAAATCTCAAGTAGCTGATTTCTACAAATGCTCAAAATAAAATTCTGTCAGGTGTTTTTCAGATCACTGCCTTGGTATTTGAAATGTTGAGCTGAAGTTTTAAACCATAAAAAGCAACGAGGGGAACTCTTTCTTTCTTTCCTTTCTTTTCACAAAGGAGATTTTCCAAATTTGTCCTGATCCAGCCGTGCTCTGATTGGTCGTGGTGGGTCGTCATCCACAAGCATCTGCACTCCTCACGTCTCGTTCGAGCTCCGTGAAAGTCCAGTTGCCTTCAATTTGTTTTGTTACGTTTTATCACGTCCCGATCGACCGAGAATCCATACCAGCAGCTGTTCACAGTAATGGGGAAAAGAAAGTCCGCCATCTTCCAGTTTTACATGTCGGGGCAGAATAAAACTGATCTGGTCTTTATCAGGTTCTAAAATTATTCAAATCTAACCTCAACTGAACAAAAACGCAGAACAGATTCCACCGTGCTGTTATTTATTAAACAAAAATGAAGTTTGCAAAGAAAGAACGATTATTCACAAGAGGAGACATTTAGGACAGCTGCTTATCTTCCCAGGAGTGGAAGTCCCAGAAAATTCACCCTGAAGGTCAGACCGTGCCGTGCTCAGAGACTCGTCAATCTAGGAAAGGTCAAAGGTCATTTCCTAACTATCTGCAGTCCATCGTTCTACATAGAGAAAGATTAGAGAGTGGAAAACATTTCAGCTGCTGATCAAACCAGCAGAATCACCCTGAAGGTCAGACCGTGCAGTGCTCAGACTGTACAGGCCTCAGTCAGCAGGTTAAAGGTCAAAGGTTAAAGCCTCTTCTCATCTGAAGGAACCAGAAGACTTCTGGAGCATTATCTGGGAAGGGTCAAAGGTCATTTCCAGACTATCCGGAGTCCATCGTTGTACAGAAAGAAAGATTATTCACACCCTGAAGGTTAGACCGTGCAATGAGCTCCATCTCAGACTCTACAGGCCTCAGTCAGCAGGTTAAAGGTCAAAGGTTAAAGCCTCTTCTCTCTAAAAACACCATGGCAGCTCGACTTGAAGGAACCAGAAGACTTCTGGAGCAGAACCAGAACCAGAGGACAGATGTTTACCCAGAATGCACTGCAGCTGTCAGCACGGTGGTGGAGGGCTGATGGTTTGGGCTGATTCTGGAGTCAGATGTGAGGCCATCTGTCCGACAAACAGAACGGTCCAGAACCAGAACCAGAACCTCAGAGAGCTGAGCAGAAACCAACGCTGGAAAGAAGAGTGGGCCACAACTCCTCCACAACCATCAGAGACACAAACAGCTGCTCCTTCAGGAGGTTTCAGGACTCATCCTCACGCTGAACCTTCACAGAAAAAGACTTCCTGCTGCAGTGACTTCAGAGAAACATTTTAAATCCTTTGAGTTTTATTTACATTACTAAGTTTTATTTACACAGCGAGTCTCTGAGAATGTCCTCATAAGCTCATACGCTCGGGCAAAATTTCAAAAAGAAGAAACTGTGTGGTTCTGTTCTGCTGCTCAGCTGGCCTCGGGCCACTGAAGACATATATTGAGGAACGACAGAACTGCTTAATGTCTGGAGGCGTGCAGGCGAAAGAGCTGCCATATGTTCTCCTGAGCTGCAGGCAGATGTTTTAAAATTAAAGGTGGAGGGGGAGGAGGGCGAAAGAAGTCTGCTGTAAAACTAAGTGGAAGCAAATTAGCACAAATTAACAACAGGACATTGATTTTTAGCTCTTAAAGGTTAATGCAGTTTGTGACTCCTCTGTCTGAGAGTGTCCTGGGAGAAATGGAGGTGGGATGAGCAGAAGAGGAAGATGGAAATGAAAAGGAAAGGCTGGAGAACGGATCTCTCACTCCCTGAGAGAAGAAAAGAGGCTGAGACTCATCAGAGAGCTAAGATCACTCTGAGTGAGATCACACAATGTCTTATTTTACAGCTATGGCATGAAACGTGGCGGGCGATATGCATTTCTTTAAGGAAATATGACTTTTCAGATTCAGCATTCAGGCTATTGTGTTCTTCTTTTTGTTTTTCCAGATGTTTTTTTGAGCTCGTTGAGAAGGTGAGAGTCTTAACATTTGGTTTATTTAACTTTTATTTTACTTTATTTGCAAACCTTTTTTTCTCCATAGATTTACACGGAGATCTCTGCAGTTTCTTTGAAAATCAGCTTTATGTTTTATGACACTTTTAGTTTTAGAGGTTTTTTCTTTGCAACTATTCTGCTGCTTGATCTTTTAGCTATTGTTTTGCTACTTGGAGTTAGCATCTTGCTACTTTTAGCTTCCAGCTCACCTTTTAACACCTTTGATCAGACTGTATTTATGTAGGAAACGTTGTTTCTTTATTGTTTATTGCTTTACATGATGTTGTTTATATTTCCTCTTTAGTTTATGTGTAAATATTGACAATAAAAGTAAAAGACGTTTTTAGAAACTTTTCACAGCTCAACAACTCTTCGGCCTCGTCGACACTACTTTCTTTATTTCTCTATATATATTTTTTCTAAAGTGGACATTGCTTTTATTAATTTATAAACAAATCTACATACAGCAATTTTAATAAAAATGCTAAAGTACCCATGTTGCACCACTAGGTGGCGACAATGTTGATGTAAAGACAGGGATTGCAAAAGGTATTAAGCTTTTTAAGACAAACTTTTTCACTTTTTTCCACCAATAACGCCGTTTGTGGATGAGAAATGCAAACCCATTTTTAAAACTAATCAGAGTCTTGAAAGTAGAGGCTTGGTTGTCATTTTCAAACATAATCAGATGTTTTAGAAATGCATCCTGATGAGAATACGACTCCTCTACGGTTATTCTTTGTGTTCAATTTATTATGTCAAATTACCTTCATTTTTGTCCCAATTTTCTTTGATTAAAGGAGAAATTTCCCAGTGAAATGCAGCATTTTAAACACTTGTGAATTACTCAGGACAGTCGAAGTGAAGGGAAGGGTGTGAAGGAGTAAAGACGAGGTAACGGGGTCATCTCGGCTCCCTTCAGGTGACCTGGAAAGGAAGAACCGCACAGCTCAGGACAGCCTTTATCAGCAGCCGTGCACATGGCCGACACATGCATACACATGTATTTGTGCACTGAAACACGCCTCATCTCAGGCATGAATAGAAGCGTCTACAGTTACTACGTGTGCACATTCAAGCTGAAAGTCATTTCAAGATGTTCATCAAGTGTTTTCAGGTTGACTGTAGTTTGTTTTTGTGCACACAGCTGCAGCGTGTGTGTGAGCGTGCCTGGATTCTTACAGAGTAAAATGCCATCATTTATATTCATATCCTGCCTGAGGAGAAAGAGAGCAGCACACTTTGTATTCGACACTAATGCACATAAGACACGGGCCCATTTTATAAATAATGATTCATGCTTCAGGCTTCTGCCTTCCCCACTGAGGTTCTATACACCCCCCCCCCCCCTAACATCATGAGTTTCTAAGCCATTTTTTAACATATTAATAAAACAGGTAGCTGTTTTCTTATTAGCATGTTTACCACACCGGAGTTAGCTCTTGTAATGTTTCTCCAAGGAAACAGGAGCAGACCACTTCGATTTCAATCCCTTTCATTAAGTTTGCTGCTGCAGACATTAAATACATTTTATTTAGGACAAAAAAACAAATCAGAATCTGTGAGAACGGTCCAGTAAACGCCTCGCCGAACCGAATGTGTGGGACAGATTGTAAAACTGCGGTTATTGTTCCCAAGGGGGCCGTGAAGCACTTCAGTTATTGTCTCAATTATTCAGAGGACTCTTATTTCAGCATTAATTGGGAAGAGCAGCGGCGTTTTCAGCATTCAGTCCGAACGAAATGTTTCAATCAGGCCGGTGGAAAAGATTTTACTTATTTATGCCGCCTCGTCCGCTCTCCGTGCGTATTTCTTTTAAAACAGAAATGCTCTAGGTTTCATTTCATTTGATGAAAACACGGGACTGTAAAAGGGAAATTGACTAATTTAATAAATCAGATTCAGTGTTTTATATTTTGGTTTGTATTTATAAATGAAAAGACTTGACTCATCATCTTGCATCAATAAAAGCCTTTCCTGTACTTCTGTAAAGCTGCACATATTTGCTGAAAAGATGAAATCTGTCTGCAGAGAGCTGCTCCACCTACTCATCCCGAGGAACACAAACAGGAGCTCAGGATTCAACAGAACAAGTACATATTTACTGAAGTGATTTCTGTGGCAGCTCCATCATGATCGGATCAGCCGGAGAGGCCGGCGATCCTCCGGAGCAGGTGACCTTTTCCGCAGATTGACAGCGAAAAGAAAAGAGACAAAGAAGGGCGGAAGCCGGTGAACTAAATGATGCTGACATTTGTTCGCTGACCTGCTGGGATCCGAGCGTAAATATTAGTGGAACAACAGCAGCGGCGGCAGCACGTCTCGAAACTTTCACTTATCCTGTTCGGAAATCTGCTTCGAGCAGCTCCAAACATCGATATCTGCGCTCGTTAAAAGTACAGCTGTGCCATCGATCTCCACGGAAAACTGAAAACTTTCCGGAGGAATTTTAAAGCGTGTCGAACGCAGCTGCTCTCTGTTGCCATGGTGATTCCCGCCCTTTTTTGGAGGCGGAGAAAACAGCTCCACTGATTTCAACTGACACGCAGACAGAAGCACAATTTATTAGCTTTAAACACTAATGTGTTCATAAAATCTATACTGAATTGTAAGCAGCAGATCCTTTTTAGTCGGGGGGAGACTTTCTCTCGGTCTGAAAATGCAAAAATCAGTAACACTTTGAAGTAACTGATGCAATTCTTAAATTTTCCAGTTCTTTTAAAGTTTTTTTAGCTCAGGAAGCCTAAATATATTAGTTTACAGAGCTAGCTGCTAACATGGCTAAAGCTTTACAAGGTTACCCACTGATTTAGGCCTTTTTGTCATGAAAAAAAGACCAAAAAATATATAAAAATGCTGTTTTTTTAAGGATGACTCAGACTTTTTTGCATCGTCATGCCTTATCTGTTTGGACGGTGTTTGAAACTGAGACCGGATGTCTCAGCTCTGTGAGAAACAAATATATTCATTCAGAAGCACGTCTGAGATATCACAAAGTGGCTTATCTCCTCTAACAGCTTCACATGTCCGGTTTTAGTGTTAGGTAAAGATAGATTTACATCCAGTCATCAAAAACTGTTAAAACTCCAAAATAATAACTGTAATAAAACGGTAGAGTTCCTTTTATGGTCAGCTGAATCATGTTTTACATACAAACAGAGTTTATATTCTTTCTTTTTTGTCCACCAGAGCAGCTGCATCGTCATTAATATTTAACAGATTTGTTGAAGCTTCACTGATTCAATCCATCCAAATAAAATACAAAATCCAAACTGGAATAAATGAAGCTAACAATCATCACTTAGTTGTGGGCAGATTTGCTTTGATTCTTATTATGAAACAATGAAATGAAATTAGGTTTGCAGATATATATATTTTTATCATATTATCATTAAACCATATGAACCAGTTTTGATTAAAATGCTTACTTGGTTAAATTAAAATGGTCTTTATTTCTTTATGTGCTTCCACAGTTGTGTTTTTCAGCCAATCAAGACTTTAAGAAGCCAATGGAAAGGATGCCGGTGCAACCAAACGTTACAACCAAGCTTATAAATATGCAAAAGTTGGTATTTTAGAAGGAATGGTTAAGCTGTGAGTACCTCATCAACATGCAGCTCATCTTTTCTGTGTTCTGCTGTTCAAAACAAACCCTTTCCTGGAGTTTTCACCTCCCTGCGATTTGTTGAGCCTGCAGCTTGACATTCACCATTACTTCAGAAGTGCTCCTAATTATTTATTACTATTTTATTTACTGCCTTTTTAAAGACCCATCGTCTTAAAGACCAGCACACCCGGGTGTGCTGACAGACTGACCTTCGCTTCTGCAGATAATGAGTGGAAATCAAGTAAACAGCTTTCTGCTTTCCTTTTCTCCCAAAGAGACTGGCTTTGGTTCGAGGAGGAGGAAGGCAGGTAAAATCTCACCACCGGGCTGCTCATTACTGTACACCGCTGATTCCCAAACTTTTCACAACAAGCACCACCTCAGAAAATCCTAAACTCTCCAAGTCCCACCATCGTGACAGTGCTGCAGTAAAACATTTCAGAAACAATCAAACAGACCCGTCTACCTCTGAACGTCCAGCTCAAACCTAAAAACAAAAACTCTTTATTCAACAAACACCTGGTGTCCTCGGCTGGTCCTTCCTTGGTGAAGGTGTCTACAGGGGAACGGCCAAAATACCCAAATAAATAAGCCATGACACGCCCCAAATTCTGCTGTTTTTTATCAGTTCTAACAAAAAGATCTAATTATAATTCAATTATCATTTTAATCTAAGTACTGGAGATCCTCTCAATGGGGTCCAGACCCCAACTTTGGGAACCAATGGTGTAAGATGTGTTGGCTGCATGTTTTAATAGCTGAGAACAGCAGCTGAATACAAAGTAGAGATAACTTAAATCAAGTTTTCTTGTTGTTTTGCACCTTTTGTTGCTCGCAGGTCCTGCAGAAGTTTCACTGGAGGCACCAGACCGTCGGTCTCATCATCCTGAGGCTGCAGGTTCAAGCCCACGTAGTATCAGGAAGAGCATTCGGCATAAAACAATTGCCAGTTTTTTTAGTGCAAAGTTTGTGGCGACGCCTGGAGAATGGAGAAGCTGACAGAAAAACAACAACAACACGTTGGTTTTTTAAATTTTCTCTTCTGCAATTTTGTTTTCATTTGCAGCCAGCTGGGATTTTTTCGAGCCACTTGTCTTTTGTCAGTCTCTGCTTTTTTTTATTTTTATAGAACAGTTGAGCTTATAGCAGCGTAATTAGCTTGTTTTAACATGTAAGTAGTTAAATCGAGTGGTACTTGTATCGCAGTTTGAGAAGCATGGCTGCAGAGGGTTAGGAGAAGATTTACAGAAGACAGGCATGCAGAGGGGGTCACTTCGTCTTCCTCTGCCCCCTCCTCTTCCCCACTTAGCAGAGGTTTAAGAAGGTAAGATCTCTCAAAGCAGAAGAATTATATGAAGCTTTTCTCTGGTGTTAAGCTGAGCTGCCGGGGCTTTTCTCTGAGCAAACACAGCGAGGTGAGCAGGCAGGACACGGCTCGCCTGGGGAGATGGAAATCTGCGACTGAGGGCCCGTCTTGCCGAGAGCTGTCATATCTGTTTACTGCTTAGCGCTGCGGTGGGTGGCTGGGGACACCCGGTTCTGGCTGGCTCATTGCCGCTGTGGATCCTTCTCACTTGTGTTTTTCCTCCCCAAATAATTACAAAGATATGAGCAGAAACGTTTCACTCGAACCCCAGGAGTTTCAGACTTTAACACGACGGGGTCGACCGGATGCTTTGTTTGAATTCTTCATGTTCATCCTGTGGTTTGAGGCAAATTTTCTCAGAAGATTCAGTTTGCTGCAAATGATTCATCCAAATCCACTGTGGAATAGATAAAGTCAACCGTGCGTTTCGCTGTAGACCTCGTTCAGTTTGTCAGTTTTACAGCTGCTGAGCTGAAACTGGGCGTGGTGGTAGATGAGAGTCATTCACAACATATAACCTGAGCACTAACGCTTCATGCTGGTGTGTGTGTGTGTGTGTGTGTGTGTGTGATGAAACAGAAGTTCTCGTTTTTGCACAACCTCTTTATTTAAATATTTAGTGCAATTTTGATTCGACTAAAAGGTGGAAAACAGGAACCGTTTGCTGTCATGAAATCTTTAAGACCTTATTTATTTTGTGTCATTTGAAGAAAGAGAGAAATAAAATCTAAACTGGTGTTTAGTTGAGTTGGTGGACAGTAGTTATCAGGAGTTTAGCTGATTGAGCTTCAGATATTAGCTGGTTATTGTTGTAGTTTTGCAGACTTCCTGTCCAGAGTTTAAAATCTGAATAAAAACTTGTAATTTCGTCTCAACCTTTGTCTTTTAGTGACAAACATGCAGGTTTTCCTCACTTGGGTGTTGTTTTTTTAGACTTCTTTCCTGCACAGACGCAGAGACGGGAAGCCTGCAGTAGATATCCTTCTGCACCATCAAAACTGAATTATCATAAAGCTGAGAAGAAGTAGGAAAGTAACTTTAATGACCAATCTGGGCCCAGATAGAGCTTCATCTGGGACCCCGACATGCGTTCCTTCAAGGACCTGGGCTGAAGACGTATTTCAGCCCAGTGCATGCTGGGAAATGTGCTCCAAGAACATTCTGTACCAGCTGAATAGATGAGGCTGTTTCCAAATCTTAATTCTCCATTTTTTCCCCTCCTTCAACCGGCTTAGAGGTGATTGACAGCTCCAATCACAGCTGCACAGCCTAAATGTTGTTTGCTGAAATTAAACCGAGTTGGTACATAATACCACATGTCCCGTTTACACTGCCGCCCCCTCGAGGACTTGGAGTAAAAAAAAGAAAAGATTTTCAGTCGTGATTCTTTAATGATAAAGCATGCAGTCTCTGCAGAAACTACCGCCTCATATCAGATGAAATTGTCCATCTAATTGAGCCAACTTGATCTCTTTTTAAAGGAAGCAGAATCTGCTTTTCAGGACGTAAACACATAATGACAGACTGAGGAGGAGAGAAAAATGATTCACTGAGACGAGGAAGAGAGGGGAAATGACATGCAGATATAATATATACAGGAGGAAAAAGTAAGAAGAAGGTCGTGTTGTGTTGCTTTTCTGCGAGGACAGTCAGCTGCACTCCTGTCTCATCACATATCGACATGTTCTTTAACCCCGTCATATAATTAACAGTTTTAATTTAGCTGCAGTTGTTACTGTAGGCCTGTCAGAGCAGCCAATCAATGCATGAATAATTGCATGAAACAGATTCAGCGGCGATGCAGCTGATGCTCACTTTGCAGATTAATATTCAGCATGTTTCCCACAGGACTCTGTTTGGGTAGGGAGTCGATAAACATTTAATGAGCGCTAATAGCCGGGGTTAATTGCTCAAACAAAAGATCAAATCAGTTATTGACAGAGACTCCGAAGGGCGAGGAGCAGAGGTCACGATGCTGGGGATGATTTGTGACCCTGTCGCTCAGGATGGAGGAACCAAGAGGAAAAGAAAGGAGAGTTTCACACCAAACTGTCAGAACATTGTAATAAAAGTGGGTGACCTTATGACCTTATCATGATCAGAATGTGGTCCTGCAATCGTGTCCTCACGCCGTGGACGTTTTGTGTCCAAACCATGGTGGACGTGTCCTGTCATGGCAGCCCAATCCTTTTTTAAGACCTAAGGATCTCACCAAGACCCTGCAAACACCATCCACGTCACGTTCCAGCTGATTTTTTTGGTTTTTGTTGTAGGGCGCTCGTCCCCCAGAGTCACTGGAGGCTTTAAATTCGACCCAGTTATTAAAAGACTCAATTATTTTATTTCTGTCACAGTTTCACTGCTCCTGCCACGCCCTTGGATCTCAAGCCACAGCAATCATCATGATCATCTTCACCTGTTCCAGTTGGTACTTAAGCTCGCCACCAACTCACAGACTTTGCCAGATTATTGGACGGTTTTCCCACAGCCCATGCCTGCCTTCTCGATCTTGAACTCTCGACCTTTGCTCCTCGCCTGATACCTCCTCGGACCTTGACTCACGGTAACCGACCTCGCTTCACGACTCTGGACTACGCCTCTTGGTTTGTGCTTCTCTGGATTTGGCCTCTCGCCTGTCCCCGGACCTTTCCTCTCGCCTAACGGACTCTGTCACTCCCCTCTCCAGACCCTCGGCGGACTGACCAGCTCCAAGTCCCGTCCTGCTCCGATCAGAGAGTGCTGTCCTGGGAACTAGCGTTCCCTTTAGCTTAGCGGTTTTAATAAACATCTTAAAACTTCGCTGTTGTCTGCCTGAACTGAGCCTTGTCAGTTTCAACCTAACCTTTCAGCTGAACACACCACCCAGCTGCTCCACACACACCTCAAACCTCTTTCAGTTCTCCTTTTTTTGCTCCAAGGAAGATTTATTTTGATAAAACGTCGCTTCAGGTTGGTTACCTTGAACCTGCGCCTGTCATGACCACAGATTCTCGCTGCAAAAGAGAATTTCGATTTCCTACAAGCTGCCATTTTACATTTCTGGTTCTGGTGACTAACGCCTTAATCACGCCCATGCAAATTACGAAAATACAGAGAATTAGACAGCGTGACGAAGAAGTGAAAAGATGGAGGCAGAAAGGAGAGGTCACCGAGGGGCTACGAAGCTGTACAGGAAACTGTCCGTCATAATTCAAAACGCTCTCCTGTTCCGTGGAAGAGGTGGCTCGATTTAATTTGTCTGCAGAGTAATTTCTCACATAAGCTGCCCATCATGACAACATTACCATGAAATGGGCCTGAGAATGGAAAGTCCAGGTAGATGGCTCTGACTGATTTCTGTACTGATGGCACCACAGATGATAAATACATTAAAACAACAACATGCATTTATTTTGAAGGGGTTTATCAGACCAGGACACACTTTATTTCAGGAAAACATGAACTACCATCAAAAAGGATGGATCCAAGTTTGCAAACTTCTGATTCTCAACCCATCAGTGCCGGGCAAGCTCACGCTGTTCCACGATAAATATCTAGTTTTCCTCTAAAGAAAAACATATTTGCCAGAAAATGTGTTCATCAGAGGTGAAGCTTTTCGCCTCGTCTCATCCCAGTTTTAAGGTTTTCGTGGTGGTTTGGATTTGTTCTTGTTTGGTGGGGTTTCATTTAAATCATTTCGAAAAGTTTCCCTGATAAACAGAAAAAATATAAACTTGCAATCTCAAGAAAATCACATCAAGAAGAAACTGAGCCGTTAGCAGCGGTGTCCAATCCTGCTCCTGGAGGACCACCATCCTGCAGGTTTTAGGTGTTTCTCTGCTTTGAAACACCTGATTTGAATACCTGAGTGATTAACAGGCTTCTGCAGAACTCAAAGACCTGCTGGAGAGCAGAGAAACATCTAAAACCTGCAGGATGGTGGCCCTCCGGGACCAGGACTGGGCACCGCTGCGTTGAAGCTAAAAGAAGCAGAACAGCAGAAGAGTTAGTTGTAGCAAAAGGCTAAATTAAAAGTAGCTTGAGAAGACTGAATCAGCAGAATCACACATTAATCTAAAAGCTGCTGCAGCCCTTCCTGACTTCTGTTGGACGAACTCTGAGGAGTTTGAGCTCCAGTCTTTGAATAAGAAGTGTACAAAAATAGCATCATAAAGAGCCTGATCAACAGCAGGGGTGTAACGGGACGGGACTTTGTGTTGAAGAAGAGAACAGTCTTGTTTTTATATGAAGCTGTCGGCGCCGTGCCCTCTGGTGGAGTGGAGAAAACAAACGGCCCAAGTTCAAGGCCAGCTGCTGAGAAACAGAAAACATGTCCGAGAAATAGTTTTTCCACCGTAGCTGGAATGCTTTATGTGTCTGTAAGTCTGTCAGTGAAAAGCCTGGCTTTACATTTACTCAGGAGGAGGAAATAAAGCAGCAGCGTCTCTTCAAAATATCCTCAGAGTTCGGAGATTTTAGGCTCCCACACCGAGTCGAGAGCGGCGTTTTCAGCAGAGAATCACTGAGACTTATGAAAATAAACCAAAGTAAGGCTGCAGAGTGATCGGCTCATGGTAATCCCTCTGTTAGCGGACACACACACACACAACCGGTTCAAATTGGATGAATAAGGCGGTAGCTACAATGTTATTTTTAAACCCTACCTTTCTGTATGAACTTCCACCAGAACCTCCCCGTTTACAAGACTGTGCTGTTATTTTTTTGTTTTTTTGTTTTTGTCTCAGCTTACGGGAAGTTTATTACCCGTTTAAAGTAAATCAGTGAAAAGCCCGGCATTTCATTTACTCAGGAGGAGGAAATAAAGCAGCAGCGTTTCTTCAAAATATCCTCAGAGTTCAGAGATTTTAGGCTCCTACACTGAGTCGAGAGCGGCGTTTTCAGCAGAGAATCACTGAGACTTATGAAAATAAACCAAAATAAGGTTTATTTTTACACACACAATAAGGCGCACACACAACTGGTACAGATTGGATGAATAAGGCGGTAGCTACAATGTAATTTTTAAACCCTACCTTTCTGTATGAACTTCCACCAGAACCTCCCCGTTTATAAGCGTGTGCTGTTATTTTTTTGTTTTTGTCTCGGCTTATGGGAGGTTTATTACCCATTTAAAGTAAGTGGTGGATAAAATAAACTAGAATTTGGCGTTTGTATTCACTTTCCTGTTCCACCGAAGCCTGACTGATGCGTGCCGTTCCGCCCCTGATCGACACCGATGAGCGTGACGAAGCTGCAAAAGAAAAAAGAGAAAACACTTACTAAAAATAAAAATACAAATACTGCCCGTCTGCAGTTTGCTAAAGAGATGATCAGGTTGGGCCAGATGGCTGCTGGGGAACGTTTGTGAACAAATTAGACCAAAATAGAACATTTAGTTTTAAAAGACAAGTGTTATGGATGAAAAACTCTGTTCGCAGCATAAATACCTAATCTGTCATTTCTGCGGTGACAGTATGATAATTTATGGTACATTTTATTCTTCAGGGTCTTTTGTACCAATGTGGCTACATCATTAAAGTTAAATTGGATGCTGATTTGTTTCAGTTAATCTTTACACCCCTAATTACTGTACTTAATTTAATTAGACGAAAAGTCTGGGTTGAGTAAAATGCAATCACCCAGTGGGGTTTTTTTATATCAAAGTATGAAAAATAGACTAACATTCCTCCCAGATTTTACCCAAATAACTGTTAGACACTGCTGCAAAGGAAGTCACAGCAGCAAATAAAAACAGAAATACTCGGGTCTATAAACCGGATTAATACCTTAATAAAAAATAAATAAATTGTCAAGTTTGAAATAGTTTTTTTGGCTAAATATAATCATTATTATTATTATTAATGATGATGATATATTGCATTATGTTGTGTCAGTATGTGTTAACACAACGACAGGGCGGAAAGACATCAGCAATGACCTCAGAGAAGCTGCAGCCCATCAATCTGGGAAGGGTCAAAGGTCATTTCCTAACTATCTGCAGTCCATCGTTCTACAGAGAGAAAGATTAGAGAGTGGAAAACATTTCAGCTGCTGATCAAACCAGCAGAATCACCCTGAAGGTCAGACCGTGCAGTGCTCAGAGATGCTACAGGCCTCAGTTAAAGGTTAAAGGTCAAAGGTTAAAGCCTCTTCTCTCTGAAAACAACATGGCAGCTCGACTTGAAGGAACCAGAAGACTTTCTGGAGATGTTTACCCAGAATGCACTGTCAGCACGGTGGTGGAGGGCTGATGGTTTGGGCTGATTCTGGAGTCAGATGTGAGGCCAGCAGCTAATCTACGACAGAACGGTCCAGAACCAGAACCAGAACCTCAGAGAGCTGAAGCAACGCTGGAAAGAAGAGTGGGCCACAACTCCTCCACAACCAGGAACCCACTGAGAGTTCTGCTGCTGGAGGAGGTTCTGTTGGGTCAGGAGCTGGATTTGGATGTTTTCCATTAATGTTTCGTAAAAAGTATTTTGGTGGAGATTTTAAGAAAGAATCCCCGATTGAAGAAACTCAAACAACGCCTCAAGTTTGACGTGAATAAAAAAATATTTTGCTAAAAATGTGCTGTCATGTTTCTGAAGCAAACACAGTTAGCTGCGCGTGCAGCATCTGGTCCATCAGCACAAACATTATCTCTGCGCTCGGGGGGCAGATTGAAGTCTTCACTTCTTCTACATGAGTTGTTAATTGCACTAATGACGCAGATGAACACACACAAACTTCGCGCTGTTGCCCCACGCACACGGCGCCGCTGCGAGGCCAGCATATGGTCGCTCGTGTACAAACCGATACTCCAAGCAGCTGTTGGTGTTGCTGTTCGCTCCGGGGCTGCGATAACTGGCGCCGGCACAGACGTCAGAATGCAACGTTTCAGCTTATCGCTCCATCATCTTTCCACTTTCAGAACTCACCTGTCACATCTAACGGGACGGATCTCATCTTAGACCGGGCTGAACCATCGCTGAGGTCATGTGTTCGTACAAATGTAAAAATTACTTCAGTGGAATATCTCAGCTCCACAACACTTCTGAAGTTGATGAATTTGGTTGCAGCCAGGCCCGTAGCTCCTGTGGACCCCGAGGTCCGGACCTCAGTGTTTTATAAAAACATGAATCCAAACAAGGCTTCTGAACGGCGTGGTTCTCTGCTTAGCTCCACCAGTTTCCTGTAGGAGGCGCTGCAACTGTGTGCAGCTGCAGCCAAACTCAATGTCTACGAAGAAGAGCGCAGCTTTGCTACCTTACTGCTAAAATAAAGACCAGAAGAAGAAGAAGCTCCACTTACGCTGAAACACAACCGAGG
>NC_051442.1:1240653-1256982 GCF_001649575.2 Kryptolebias marmoratus
AAACTAATTCATGTCATTTCAGTGAGTCATCATGGTTGTGCCCTGAGTCCTCTGTTGCTTCAGATGAGGTTGATCCCCATGGATTTACAAACACACACAAATACATGTCATATACACATTCAAGTCACTTGTTTTAAATAAATGCTTCTATTTTAATGAAGTTTTGGTCTTCATTGTAACTGATGTGCAGGGGGAGAATGAGTCTGGCTACGACCCTGGCTGCAGAGTATTAAGTTTGTAGTTTAAATGCTGGTTTATCAGTCGCTCTGTGTTAACAAAGATATTATTTGACAAAGTAACCACATTGTTGTTGTTGTTGTTGGGCTTTCTTCTGACCCATGACCTTGTTGATCTGTTGTAGGTGGGTGAAATGGAGAGACCAACACTATGGTTGTTGTGTGAATATAATGTTGTGACATTATTTCCGTGTCTCATTATAGGATAAAAACACGAGGCAGATAGAAACATGTCTGACTGTGTAAAGTTCAGTTAAACTACAGGGTTAGGTTTTAGGAAAGGAGTGAGATTTACCCAATGGGCTCCAAGGTTACTGGGCTGACTTGTTATGGTGACCTTCATGGATAATATTTCCTGCGGTTCAGAGAAGAACCTGTGCACGAGCGAGTGTTTTGATTGGCTAAAACAGAAGAGCGTCGACAAACAACGCTGAAACCCTGACCTGCGAGCGGCACAGACAGGAACATCCACCCATCCGGGATCGGCCGTGGGTGAAGGTGACGAACGTGGACAGACTGATGTTCTCTTTGTCTGACGGCTGGCAGGCGTCATCGATCAGTCCTCCCCTCCGCGCTGCACGTTTAATCGCTTGCTGAGGAAAACAAATTAGACAAGGCCGAGGGGCGATCAGTCAGGGTCCTCGGAGGACGGAGGACAACATGACGAGCGTCGAACCTGATTCAAAACATTCAAATTACCCCACAGCTGAGCTCCGTGGCAGGCACGGAGGTCTGCGCCTGTTAGCAAAATATCTAATGAACCACAAGGAAATCCAAGAAATGAACCGCTGAATGTGCATCTCGAACCCAGGACCCAAGACTTCAGGACCTTCACAGATACTGACCCAAACTTTGGTGTTCTGGTAGTTTAGCACCGACAGAACAGACAAGATCTGTTTTTACCAATAACTGTTGAAGTCAGCTGAGCAGATTCATATGAAACTTTCATCAAGTAATTATTAGATTTACATCTGCAACATATTAGCTTTAAGAACCAAGTTGATTCATCACAGCCATTTGATCTTATAAAACACAAAAAATGTCTATAATTAGGTCAGTTTTACAGCGACTGAGCCTAAATGTGGCGTGGTAGTCGCTGAGAGTCATCCCCAACATGTGTTCGGTTGTGTTAGATATTAACTTTTAACTGTTCGAATCAACGGATTTTAATGAGGAGGTCAGAAAGTAATCGTGTTTTTGGAGTCATTCAAAATGGCCACCAGTGGCGGACGAAGTACTCAACTATAGTACTTGAGTAAAAGTATTAATACTCATGGTCAAATCTTACTCAACTACAAGTAAAAGTTGCTCAACTCAAGTTAACTTGTAACTTTCAGAAACCACCTGATGTATCGACGTGTAGAAACACCCTGCTGCAACTTCTACACCACCTGGAAAGAACTTCAGCAGAAAAATACCACAAAAAATAAGGATTTTATTATCCAAAAACACCAAACCAGAGAGTCTTGATTCTCCTCACACTTTCACTGTGGAACAGAGGTTAAAGGTTGAATCTGTAACCACGAAGTAACGAACAGCTTCCTGGAAATGTAGTGGACTGAAAGTTACAAGTTCCCCCCCAAAAAATTACTCAAGTAAAGTAAAGATTCAAAAAATGTACTTAAGTACAGTAATCAAGTAAATGTACTCCGTTACTGTCCACCACAGCTAAGACTTCAGCCTGACTCGGGTCAGGAGTTCAGTCGGACTCGTTTCCGGTGAAGTTGTCGGTGTTTACCGTGATTTATTCGGAGCTGTTACGAAACAGTGAGAGCGTGGAAACAGCGATTATTAAAGGAGGCAGGAAGCGAGCACCTTGTGTCGTTCGCATCACGGTAAATCAAAGTGAATTTTAAAAAAAGGAGGCTGAGCGTGGCACACTTCATGTCTCCGGGCGGCAGCATCGGTCCCTCCTGAACCATCCCTCATCGACGCCTCTTGTTTGCCTGAACAAAGCAGGAAGCGGCGCCGTCCTCTGAGTGCACTTCCTGCTGGAACAGACCTGTTGTTGTTTGGATGTTGACGGATGGGCGACGTTAAGGTGGCGCTGTGTGTGAGCCGCTGGGCAATAAAAGCTGCGTCGCTTTGTATTTTCATATTAATTCAGTGGCTGGATGTGTCTGTGACAAATTTCCTCGGGGAGCAGAGAATCTATTTTACCTGTCAACCTTTCTTACCTGGTTATTGAAAATGAGAATTACACCCTCCACTGATGTGTGTTACGTCACAGGTGGAATAACGGGGAACGCATTCGTCTCGTTCTTCTGTTTTACACCTGCAGAACATCCTCAGGTGGCATGTTTCCATGATCGGGACTTTGCATCTTTTAGGGTTCATGAAACAGCAAATCATGACTTAAACCAGGGGTGTCCAATCCTGGTCCTCAGGGTCTCCATCCTGCAGGTTTTCCTTGTTCCTCTGCTCCAACACACCTGATTCATGTTCTGCAGAAGCCTGTTAATCCATCATTGATTCAGATCAGGTGTGTTGGAGCAGAGGAACAGGTAAAACCTGCAGGACTGAGACCCTGAGGACCAGAGGTCTCCATCCTGGTCCTCAGGGCCTCCGTCCTGCAGGTTTTCTTTGTTTCTCTGCTCCAACACCTGATTCAGAGGTTAAATCTCCTCTTCATGTTCTGCAGAAGCCTGTTAATCACCCACTGATTCAGATCAGGTGTGTTGGAGCAGAGGAACAAGTAAAACCTGCAGGACGGAGGCCCTGAGGACCAGAATTGGACACCCCAGACTTAAAGGCTCATCGAAGGTATCTCAGATTATTGGTACATAATAATAAAAATGCATCTTAGAAGGTTAATAAAAACCTCTCCTAAATATGTGCAGGAAGGTTCATTTTTTAATGTTCAAAAATATAAAGTTTGTGCAGTTTGAACCTGGGGCGAAGCTTTATTATCATCTGAGCTGATTCCTTTTAAATCTTTGGTTTTTAAACATTTGAGTCATTCTGGCTTTTTTTATTTCGTAGAGTTTGTGTTTAAGTCAAAATGCAGGAAAGAGTCGTTTTAATTTAGCTTTAACTGGGTTTCACTTAGGGTTTAACTTACAGTTTAAGTCAGGGTTAATTTAGAGTTTAACTTAGTTTAAATTTAAGCTTATCTGAAGGTTTAACTCTGGTTTAACGGTTAGACTTAGGATTTACCTTTGGGTTAACCTCGGTTTAACTTATAGTTTCATTTAACTTTAACTTTATTTCAGTTTAACTTGTGGTTTATCTTAGATTTAGCCTGGTTTATTTGAGTTTAATTTGAGTTTAACTTGGTTTAACTTGGTGTTCTGGCTGGTTTACCTGAGTTTTTTGTCACGGGTCTCTGAACTGATGTATTTTCTTGTTGCTGTTTTGTTCATTTTATTGTTTTTTGTTTATATTTTGCTCTTCTGTGTAAACCATCTTTGGGTTTCATAAACAGCGTTAAATAAATTAAAGTTAATATTTTTAACCTCATTATTCGACACAAACCAGACTCCAGAATAAACAAAACAAAAAACAACAAAATAAAAGTCTCATATAACTTTAATCTGCTTTATGTTTCAGGACACAGATGTTTTTTGTTTTGTTTTTTTATTTAGCCAATTAGCTGGAAATGATTCTAACATTAAATTATTACAGCAGTTCCATTATAAGTGTTCAAAAGATGTAATTAAAGCTGTTTTAGTTTGTTTATTTTAATTTACACAGCTGCATTCGTTCTTTTCTTTCTGGGAAACTGTTAATTTTTTTGAGTTTGCAGGTGGAAGAGGTTTCTTCTTGAAGAAGAAAGTTTGTTCCCAAGTTTCCCGACTTTGTGGTAAATTAAGACGTGACTCAGAAGCATCGATTAAGAAAGAAGCCAGAGTGTGGACAGATAAGCAGCCCTCTTCCTTTTCCTGCAGGTGCCACGGGATTCAGGAGTTTTCTTCTTTCTGTGAAACTTTCTCCAGCCGGCATCGGCAGATACGGGAAAACAAATGTCTTAATTATTCACCTGTGAGCTCTCCGATTCCTCCTTTAAAAGTCCTTTTTGTCTTCAGTGTTAAAGGAAAAACAAACAAGAAGTCAATGCGCACGATGTGTTATTAATCAAATCTCTCATCCAGCGTGCACGGGGGGGTATTTACTGACGACGCTGAGCCGGAGAAGCTTTAATGTGGTGACATTTTTCAGAATAAAACTCCTGCATTTATAATTTGCACGAAGATGCTGAAGGTTTACAGCAGGGGTGTCCAATCCTGGTCCTCAGGGTCTCCATCCTGCAGGTTTTCCTTGTTTCTCTGCTCCAACACACCTGATTCAGAGGTTAAATCCCCTCTTCATGTTCTGCAGAAGCCTGTTAATCACCCATTGATTGAGATCAGGTGTGTTGGAGCAGAGGAACAAGTAAAACTTGCAGGATGGAGACCCTGAGGACCAGGGCTGGACACTCCTGAGCTGCAGACTCTTCTTTGGATCCATTAAAGTCAAAACTCAAATAAATTCCTCTGTCCGTGTGTCCTTGCCCCAAAACACTTAAGAAAACAAACAGAAGATGTTTGTTGGGGAGACAGTTTAATCAGGACAGTGTGTCCCTTTTAGCTAGTTTATTTGCATGAACCGTCCTGAAGTTCTGTGCATCCTCAGTGCTGACAGGTCCGTTCCTTCCTGGGAGTTCGAACCTGTTGTTATCTGCAGGAGCGAAGAGCGAAGAGCGAAGAGCGAAGCGTCGCCGCCAATATTTATTCAGCAGCGCAGCTTTGCTGTCAAGGTCAAACAGTCCTGAGTCAGCTCTGTCCCCCGAGGACCTCCGGGAGGAGAGACAAAGGTGCAGGAAGAAAGGACGAGGCGCGTCGAAAGGTTTTTTTGTTTGCAGTTTCTCCTCACGTTTTACCCGAGGAAACAATCAATCAGCGGGAAAACTTTCCAGTTTCCCCGTCTGTCTTTATGATGGTCCTCGTTCCAAACGACTGCAGATTCTGCCACAAAGATGTGCTGACACGAGGAAATCTTCTCACAGATTTATTATTCCACTTGAGTTATAACTCTGTGTTTTATGTTTATCTACAGAAACACATAGAGGGAAATGATGCATCCGAACACTTTCAAACGGTGAAATTGTTTTTTAAACGCTGCTGCCGTGTGAGCTCATCTTCAGATGAAGAAGGTCATAAATGGAGCTGTCAGCCGTCCCTGATTGTCCCTCAGGAACAGGTTAATTATCAAAGCAAGGATGTGGGGAACATCTCTGACTGTTTGAGGAAGAATATGTGGTTTAAGTGTTTATCTTTTAGCTGAATATTTTAAAAATGGCTGTAACTCAGTGAATTTTACAGATAATTGTCATGAATTGGCTTTGTTTTTCTGTTTTCAGATGTTATGTTTTCATGTTTCTGATTCACGCTTCTGTTTGAGTTGATTGATTATTTTATTTAGTTATCTTTATGTTTCGTTCAGTCTGAGTTCAGTTCTTGTTTCTTGTGTTTTTGTTTCACTTCTCCTCTGTTTCTCTCTTGTCTTCCTGCCACGCCCATCTTCACCTGATCCACGTTTTAATCACTCACCTGCGCCCATTTCCCCTAATGACCCTCTGCTTTAAAACCTGCTCACTTCCTCCTCGCTCTGGTTTGTGCCGTGCCGTGCCGTTTGCACTGAGTTTTAGATTTTTGTAATTGCCTCGTCAGCTTTTTGTTTCCTTGTTTCCGTTTGTTAATAAATTAGTTTCTTTATTTAAGATGATTTAAGATGCACATCGGGTTCGACACGTTCTATCCTTACAGATAACGGGCTGAATTTAGGCGTGGTGGAGACAAATACTGTCAATTTAAAATTAAAACCCAGTTCAGTCTCTTTAATAATAAACACATTTACCATTAAAGGAATGCCTATCACCCGCCCCCCTCATACCAGAGTTTGAAACTAAGATTATATTATGTTGAGAAATGACAAATCAGAGATACCGTCCTCAGCATCTGTGTTTGGGATCACTCTCAGCTACAACTACATCAAACTGTAGCTTATTTATCTGTGAAACTGACAGTTTTATCCAGTTTTGTTTGGGTTATGTTTTATTAGCTGCAGCATCCTGAACCAGCTGTAAATCCAGTTATTTCGAACTAATAGTGTAATAGTTCATGTAAAGTTTCTTGTGTGGTCAGTTAGTGCTCAGAGTATGTGTTTGGGATCACTCTCAGCTACTACCACACCAGATCTCAGCTCATTATCAGCACATTTAACTGAGTTGGAGCCATTTTCTTGTTCACAGAAGTTCAGATTTTAATCAGGTCGACTCCAAAGGTTCATCAGCTGTGAATGTTGGTTTAGATGGTGATTTTGTATTACAGTGAAACTGTTTGTTTTCAAAGTAAAAGTAGAAAAAGAAGGGCGGATGAAGTTTTATCGTGACAAACACTGGAGGAAGAGAGAAAAGCCAAACCTGAGTGATGGATGAAGTGAAAGGAAAAAGCTTCTGAAGTGCAAAGTTTGCTGCAATCCTGCTGCAATAGTTTAATAATTTCCTGCTGCCTTTGTTGTCGAAGGTTCGGGATGAATGTTCCAGATGAGCAGAGGAGCTGCTCTGATACCGCGCTGACAAGATGACAATGTTTCTGATCGACGACACATCAAAGAGGTTTAACGCTGCAGTCCATCAAATGTTCAGCCTGAAACGATGAACCGCGTCAAAGGCTCGACTCCACAGGAAGCGCCTTTTATTTCAGGGGAATCTATTCAAACAACGTAAAGTTAAACTGGAAGAAAAGTCATCTGAAACAGAAGAATACAGTCTTTGCTTTAAACTTTCACAGCGAGCTGGTATTAATGGGATGGAAAATGCTCTTAAAGTTTTATTTTAGAGCCTTTTTCCCTGACTGATTCAAATGTTCCAGCGTGGCCAGAAAGAACGTCAGTCGGCAGAAGAAGAGAAATAAAAAACTCAAACATGTTAGTGGCCCCCCCCACTCTGTTGTTGGGAACTGAATGTGGGATTTAAGCCCCGCCTACAATCATGGTGTCAGCGTGAAATAACTGATTACAACTGAAAGTGACAGAAAAATGAATATTTCAACAATTAACTTGAACATAAAGGTAAGAAATTTGTGAATCAGCCTGGAAAAACATCATCTGAGATATTTTTATTTTTTATTTTGATATCAGCACCAGCTCCCAGCGACCCAGAAAGGAGAAATAAAAGAACTTTTTTAAATGTCTTCTTTCTTGAGTTATTCAGACCCAACCACGGCCATTATACCAATAATAAAACTGGTCCAAATCTGCCATTTATTCATTTTAAAGGTGCAAAGGTGCCGCAGATTAAATCATCAACACTGAGACCTGCAGAAAATGGATGTGAAACGACCACAGCAGCACATCAGGGCGAAAAGATAACGGAGACAGTTTGTTAATTTTTATCAGTTTAAGAAATGTCGAGCAGAACGTCGCAGGGGTGAGAGCGACCCGAACAGCAGACTGTCTGACCTCAGACTGTAAAACAATCTCTTTTTAAACAAGAGCAGCCTAACGTGGCGACTCGTTGCTGCTAACGAGGACGTCTCAGAGCGTTTATTAGTGTCTTATTTTCTGTAATGCTGCAAAAGCACAAACTGACCTGGAGCCATTAAGGGCTTCGATTACAGAAAATGGGAGCGTCTTGATCGTGTCTTCGGCTTTGATAGATACCAACGGATGTGAAAAGGCCAGAGAACAGAGCAGATCAGCAGCAGCCGGCCCGTCAGTCCTTCTTCCCGTCCGTGGCCTTTTGCTAACCTCCACCTTAAAATAGCTGGCTGCCGTGGCGCTGCAGCGTGGCGGAGCAGATGAAGTCCCAGTCGGCCCGTCTGCGTGCACGCTCAGGCATGGTGATAACTTCAGACAGTTCTTCCATCTCGCGCCGAGCCCTTTGGCCCCGCCGCCGCTGCCGAAGCTGTAATGACTAACGACCTTTAAACCTCGGGAAGAGTGAGGCCTTCAGACACTTCACAGAGACGCACAGCTGAATGAAGCACACGTCTGCGAAGATGCAGCTGAAATCTGAGGAAATGTTT
Organism: Kryptolebias marmoratus; assembly: GCF_001649575.2. Taxonomy (NCBI): domain Eukaryota; kingdom Metazoa; phylum Chordata; class Actinopteri; order Cyprinodontiformes; family Rivulidae; genus Kryptolebias; species Kryptolebias marmoratus. The sequence continues at coordinate 1,248,896 of NC_051442.1, forward strand.
AATATGTGTCCTCGGCACAGGAACACGATCTGTTTCCCAATCACCTGTAAACCAAAAACAAAGGTTTCAGGTGTTTCCTTCAGTTGTCTGACCGAGCGGCCCGCTGACACGTGGCATCACTCTCAGCTCCGACATCTTTTATTCATGAAAACACCGAAACCACAACGCTCTGAAAATCTGTCTTAGTTTGACCGAATGGTTTGGACTTTATGGCAGTGAAACTCCTGACTGTACCCTTAAAGGCTAAAACAGACAGAAAGGAATCCATAACGGATTCATAATTCATGACGCTGAATCAGGTGGGACCTCCACAGCCACCGGTGTCGAACAAACTCAGTCTATGGGATGTTGAAACTGTATAAAAATGCAGGGAGATGCTTTCTATCTGGTGGTCAGAGTTCTGGGATTCTGACTCGACTTCTTTAAGTTGATTTTGTTTTAAATCAGATTTATTAACTTGAGCTGAAACTGGACTGAAGGAACAGCAAATACAAACCATCATTTTATTTTCACTCAGGGTGCAAACGCTGACTTGGCATTCTCTCAGCTGTTCTCCTGATGATTATTGTTTTGTACGTTTTTAGCAATCAAACTTCTGCTGCGTTATTTTAGCCATTCGTGCATCAAAACATTCAGCTCATCCAGGAAACTGATGCTGGGACTTTTTTAATATATTTCACTTTAATTACAAACATTTTCCCCATCGAAATGCACTGAAATCTCTCTGATTCCTGTAAAATATTGTTCTTTTTGTGTATTTGATCCGACACCTTTAGCTCGTCTTTTACTTTGTTTAGTTTCAGCTCCAGTTTTGATACTTTTAGATCCTGTATTTTAGTACTTTTATAGTATAATTACATATATTTGCTCCTCCTGGTTTGAAGTTTCTGCAGCTGCTTGTTTATCAATTTGGTTTTTTCTGCAGGGTTTCTGTTACTTGTTCGGAGTCAGATCCTCGTCTGCCTGTTTGAGTTTTGTTTTACTTTATTAAGAACTTCATTTATGATCACAAAACAGCAAAAGTAAGACATAATTCACAAATAAAGGTGCATGAAGTTTAGCTGATAAGCTGCTGAGTTATGAGTCTTATATCGTTGGAATCTGTGGAGCCTTAACTTTTCCGCTTTGCAGTTTCTGTACTTTATGTTGAAATCATGCTTTTTGTTTAGGTGGAAATTGTTGTTTTGGTCTCATAGATGTGGCAGTTTTGTTTGTTCCATCGATCTGCTCACATGTGGCAAATAAACTCTCTGACTTTAATCTTAGCTGTGATGTTGCTGAAAATTCACGAGGTAACTTGGTACCAAAACTGCAGTTAGGTCAGTTTAGCCCAAAGTTTTAGACCCAGCTGTTTCCATGGTTACACTCTCATCCTTGGATCGAAGTTGGGAAGAAGCCACTTTCTGCTGGGTCCTAATTAATTAACGGTGCAGGTGATTACGGAGTCTGTCTGCCTGTCGCTGAACAAACCGCTGAAATAATTTGACAGTTGTTTGTGTTCATCATGCAAAGCTGCTTCCTGTTACCGATTGGTATTCTTTTCTTTGTTTATCTTTAATGACGGGTCGACGGATCTGCAACGAGACGAACTGAAGCAGAAAGACCAGAACTTTAAACTGTTTTCCTTTCATTGAATCTGCAGCGATCTCAAGCTGAAGTTTGTGGTTGTGACGTGACAAAATGTGGAGAAATTCAAAGTATTTTCTGGGATTTCATGTGGCAGACTCACACAAATACGTGTTTTTTTGTCAGAACTCCAGAGACCAGAAACCTTTTGAACATCATTTGGACCCTGAGACGTTAGGACGGACGTGTCCTGAACGCCTGCTGTACCTGCTGACAGTTCAAGTTGTTTTCTGCATTTAACATCTCCATTAAAGGAAAAACCTACTTGTTCCAGTCTCGCACTGCGTTTCTGATATTTAAACACATTTTCAGTGGTCTTTAATTCTCTGCCGTTTCCAGGAGTTATTTTACTTTTTTGGCAGACTCGTCCTCTTGAGCCACGTTATTCTGGGTTTCAGTCGGTGAACCGGGGAGAAAACTGTTGACTCGTGTTCAGTCCGGGGATTTTTCGAGCCCAATCTGAGCTGCGATGCTTCGGAGCTGAAGAGCGTATTTGTTGTAATTGAGGTCTAAGAGGATGGGACCTTCCAGCTGGGTTCAACGGCCGCAGAAAACTGTCATTTTGATCACTTTGTGGAGGAGATATGAGCTCTCAGAGCAGAGCAAATGTGTCATTTTCATTTCAGAAGCAGCTAAAGAAAAGAGAATAAGTCTCCATGAAACGACTGCAGTTGTGGCGAGAATGAAAGTTTGAATCAAGGCGAGGCTTAGCTTTCAATATTATTGCCCGTTTTAATGTCTGAAACAATAAAAAAGTAAACAAGTAAAGAGTTTAAACCTGCAGAACGGAGTTTTCTGGGCAGGAATTGGGCGTCTCATTAGAAAGACTGGGCTGCAGTTCGTGCTGAATCATCAGTTTGGTACAAATTACAAATTACAGGCTGCTGCTCGGTTCCCCACTGAGTCAACTTTATTAAAACTGCTGCTGCCCCACCTGTCCACAGATCTCGTTTCTGTAAATCCTGAATGCAGCCGGAGCACAGAGGTTCGAACATCTGAACCCAGAGCTTTAATGGTTTGGTTTTGTTGAATTAATCCCACAAACAGGAAGCTGAATAAGACGAGGATCTGTCCCGGAATCCAGTTCAGCTGATTAACATCATTACTGTCTGTCGGAGGCGGTTCTGGTGCATGTTTGGTTTTTAGAACTTTATCTTGAAAAGAACTGTAGCTGTGATGGATGCATGATTTTAAAGGATACTCCAGTGTTTGTTTGATTAAAAAACTTTTATTCCCACTCATTTCTGATAAACACAACGATAAACCAGAACTTGGGTCTCACGGTGCTTTTCCTTTAATATGATTCTTCTTCTTGTTGCGTCCTGGAGGCACTTTAACACTTTTGAAAACTCTGGATTGTAGCCTTTGGATCTCCATATCTTGTAAGGATGTGGGGCGGTTAGCTCCGCCCTGCTGGTGTGAGCGCTAATCCTTCCTCCTCCAGATGAAGCAGATTGGGGGAACGAGCAGCACCTGTATTGAAGCCTTCAGCCTGTTCCTGATCTTTGCTGGAGCATCGTGTCTTACGGGTTCGAGCCTGGCTGCTGAGATCACTTCTGTCAAGTTTATGCCTGTGTTAACTCTTCAACTCAAGTGGGGAAGCCCTTTTACCTGTTGCTGCATGACCTCTCCGAGACCTACCTGGATGTCTCTGTGGACTTACCTGGACCTGAACCTCGGATCCTCCTGGATTGGAAACCTCTGCTTGGTCCTTTAGTAAGTACAGTCCCTAACTTTTTACTCTTTATAAAAGTTCTTAATGTTGTTACGAATATTTAACCACATGCACAACTTGGGCGACGAATTGTGCATGCTCAACCAAAAAAAAAACAGTTTAGTGGCCTGGCATTCGGTGTACAGCTCAGTTTTACTTGTTGTTTCGGAAACCGCAACAAAAACGAAGCGTGCGTCCATCTTGTTTTCCCTGTGAGATAACCGGAACGTGGCTTCATATGGTTGCTTGGGAAATTGCGTCACTAATACTTCTAGTTGCGGGTTTACCACGTAAATTGGTAGCTGAGACTCACTTTCCTCCTTCCTGCTGTTTCAGATCCTGATTCATTCCAGGACTGTGAAATAACCACACCTGTAAATAAAATCACTTACCTTTTTACTCCATCTCCATGCTCTGGTTCCTCGGTGTTGCTCACACGACTTCTCTGGTTTGTCATATCTCTGATATCTCTCGTTTTTATTAAGAAAAGAAGCAGGAAATTAACCGGCCAATGGGAGCGAAGGGGGTTACGACCCCTGATAAGGGAAGAAGCAGCAGGAAAAACCAGCATTCAGTGCATATTTTAGCACCTCTGTGCCTTTAAATATCTTCCATTTATTGTGACAAGTCTCTTTTTTTTTTAGTCATATTTGACATTTTATCCTTTTATTTGCAAATCAAGGTTGCTGTTATTTCTGAGCAGGATTTTTCCTGCTCCACTGTCTCACCTTTTTTATTCCTGGCGTCTTCAGTGATTTCCTCTCTCGGCGCTGCCTCCATGAGCCTGTACAGTACTCAAAGCGAAGGTCAGTAATCTTGCTGTTGGTGCCAGCATGTAATGGTCTCCTGCTCTCAGTCCTCAGATGGTTAGGTTGTTAGAAATGCCCTCCAGCTGCTCCCAGAGGGGTGGAGCAAAATGTCAGCGCCTCACACCGAGGTTGGCCGAGGGAGCAGAGAGGAGAATTAATTAGTTTTACTCCGACTCCAACTCTCTTGTTCCATCTGTTAAAAAATATATAGAAATAATGAGAAAACTTAAATGTGATTTAAAAAAAAAAAAACAGCTTTTTTCCTCCCTCCAGCGAGGGGTGCTGTACGTCTTCACAGGTGATGAAGCAGAAAAGTGTTAAAACGTTTTACATTAAAGGAAACTGCTAATCAGAGCTGTTTGCTGTCAGGGATCCATTCTGTTTATAGGATCTGATTGGTCCATATTTTGCTAACAGAGCTATTCGCTCTCAGGCTGCAGGTTTCCTTGTGGTTCCTAGAGTTTCTAAAAGTAGAACAGGAAGCGGAGCTTTTATTTCTCAGGCTCCAACTTCTAGTTTCTGTCTGTGATTCTGACATGTCTGCTTTTAAGACTTTCCTTTCTGATAATCCTATAGTTTGGTTTGGGTTTCCTGAGGTTCCTTTAGCTCTGCTGCTGGAGGACAAACTGACTCTTATGCCCCTTTTACACCGGCTCTAATTCAGAAGTCCGGCTCTACTCCGCTCTACTCGGCTCGGCTCGATAAAGAATGCATCGCGTTCTCACCGGCCAGTTTGGTCGGTAGCAGAGGAACACCTCCTCTTGTTGCGGGGGGCGGGGCCGAAACTTAGCGCAAGTTGTATAAACAACGGAAGCGCTATAGACAACATTGGCCCTGTGCTGTTGCTGTTTTTTAAACTTATGGGGATTCTCCTGAGACTTCAGGAAGAGAGGCGCAGTGGAAGAAACGCTCTGGATGCCGCCATTGTTGCGCGGAGTAGGACAGCTGTTATCCGCCGGTGATTTCAGGCTTTACAGCTCCTTCAGCTGGGGGACAGACGGCAGAAACGCTGCAGGGTAAGCTAACGCTGTTGTTTCTATTCCTACCTTCGCTCTTTATGCTTGCATCTGGTCACACCCACGACCAATGAGTGAACAGGAGCTAAGCTTGCTCCGCCCACGAAGCAGGGCCGGCCCAGCTGGCCCGACTCCGAAGCAGGACCGGCCTCGATAAATGCAGATGTGAATGCACGCAAAGCAAGCTGAGTAAAGTGGAGCCGGGACCTATTTAAAGGGGTGTAAAAGGGGCATCAGTGTTTGTTTTTTGCAATTATTGTTGAACCTGTTTTTCTACCAGTAGAAGCTCCTTCTGTGTTTGTCTGTTTCTTTCCTGTCCTCTGAAACCCCAGCTGGTCTTGACCCTGGTCCTGGTTCTGACCATTTCCACTGCCATCATGTTGCTCAGGATGCAGACCTGCACCAAAGGGAAGAAGCAGTTCAATCTGCCGGCTTCCTTGGACCACATTTACTCTGCAGACGAAGGTGGCTGAACCTCCACCCAGGTCTTTCATATGCGGCGCTGAATCAGATCCACATCTGAAGTTTTGTAAATCCACCTCAGTCTGAACGGTCACGTCGGCTCTGATTGCACAACAACTTTAGAACCACCAGCTTCCATAACCTTCAGCGTGCGGCGTGTGACTGCACTCCTCTGCACATGACCAAGGGAGGAGCGTTTAAATGATAATATGAACAACCACAGAAAAAACTGAATCTCAGCAGAAAATCAGGACTGAGATCTGCAGTGTGAGCACAGCCTTGGATATGTCTTACTAATTAGCTTCTTCTAATGTACAGCATGTGACTGTGTTGGGTTATAATTGGACTGAATTGACTGTAATTGGAGTTATTTTTGTTGTACAGTGCCCTCAGAGGGCTTTTCTCCAAATTTATATAATTTATTATTATTGCTTTGACACAAGCAGCAAATTAAAAATCAAGACAAAAACAGAAGATTTAAAGCCAATTTAGCACCTTTTAATAAAACTGGCACAGATGATAAAAAGGAAGTGTCTGAAATGTGTTGTGGACCATAAATAAAGTGTATTTTTCATATAAAGTGACCCTGGCCGTGCCCAGCAGGCCGGTCTCGGTCCGTGAAGGCTCTCTGCTGTAAGGTGTGATGGTGCTGCTTGGATCACGCCGAGGTGTCACTCCGGGATGTTCGGCTTCAGGATGTGTGTACTATATTTGTTCGTGTCTGAAAATTCTGCGCCGAGCTCCATGATCCCTGAGCTCGGCGCTGTCTGGGCCGGGGGATTGAGCTGCTGTTGTTGGAGACTTGATCCCCCAGGGTTTCAAAATATAACCTCTAACCTCCAACCGCGGCCGCACACAGACACGCGACAGCCGCAAAGAACACAACAACGCACAAACGGTGCCTACATGAATGTCTGAATGGAAACAGGGACACACATGAGCTCCTGCAGGTCACAGTGGAGAAAACACTGAAATAAAAACATTTATTTGTTTATATGTACCTACACAAAGTAGCAACAGAATGGGCAGATGACAAAAAAAACACTGAAATATTGTATATTTATTGTTAGCTTGTCTGCTTGTTAGCAAAATATTTCATGGATTTAAATGAACTTCTGGAGTCAACCCGATTCAAGATGGCCGCCACAGCTAATTGGACTCATTGATTCATACAGTCTGCTGTGGTAGTAGCTGAGAGTCAATCCATTTCTTGTGTGAATGCTGCTTTTAGCTTCGAGCTAGCTTTTTGCTGTTTCCAGCTAGCCTTAAGCATGTTTAACTTCCAGTTAGCATTTAGCTCCTTTTAGGTTTGTTTTGGTGCCTTTAGCTCATGTTGGTTCAGCTTCTTTAGCAGATTTCTGTGATTTTTTTTTTTTTTTTTTTTTTACATTTTTTAAATGATTTAAACCGAGACAGGAAATGTTTAAATTAATTTAGAACTGATCCACAGATGCTTGTTAAGTTTATAATTTGACCTCTTATTTCTTTTTTTTAGACACCTAAAAGTATCCATTTCCTTTCTACGACACACATCTTAATATAATTAGGATACTCTCATGCGTCTCTTTTGTCTCGCTGCCGCTCTCATTCCCATCACCACCTCTCTCCCACTTTCACTTTCTGCCTCACAAATCTTGAAAATTGCGATCTGAAGGATGGTGCGGTGTGAAGCCTCGGTACAAGGCTACCACTCTCCGTCAAATGAAGACACTTCTCTGGCTCAGAGAATCCTGGCATAGATCTCTCTGTGACTCAGGGCGCACCTCTTCCATTAATGACCCTCAGATGTGTTTTTATCTGAGGGAGGTGGACTTATATTTCTGTTCTGAAGGGTTCGATTCACAGCAGAGTCATGACAGAAAAGGAGAAACACTCGAATACGAACCGGACCTGCATTTACATTTTGATTCCTTCTGATTCTCCACAGTCGGGTCGGTTTCTCCACGAGGCTCAAGATAATTTCATGCGTTTCCGTCCTGCTCACGTGCGCTGCCCGGGTCCTTCTGCTGCGGAGGGTTTCACAGCCGGAATCTCTGAGCCAACAGATGTCAGATAGAATTATTAATAACAAAACACACAAACTTGGGCCTGTTTTTCTATAATCTAAGGCCCATTTTACCCTGAATAAGAGTCAGAACATTTTCCAGGCTCTTAGAGAGTCTTTAGGGTCAGATCGTTTCCTGTTCTGTGTGGAGGAGCGTGAGGCGTCCATGATGGTTCTGAGCCGCCCACAAAGCTTCCATAGCCAAGTTATGGTGGTTGATCATTATTGTGGTGGTTGATCATTATTGTGGTGGTTGATCATCGTCGTGGTGGTTGATTATTATTGTGGTGGTTGATTATTATTGTGGTGGTTGATTATTGTTGTGGAGGTTGATCGTCGTTGTGGTGGTTGATCATCGTCGTGGTGGTTGATCATCGTTGTGGTGGTTGATTATTATTGTGGTGGTTGATTATTGT
>NC_051442.1:1260561-1262371 GCF_001649575.2 Kryptolebias marmoratus
GTGGTGGTTGATCATCGTGGTGGTGGTTGATCATCGTGGTGGTGGTTGATCATCGTGGTGGTGGTTGATAATCGTGGTGCTTGATTATTATTGTGGTGGTTGATTATCGTGGTGGTTGATCATCATGGTATCAGGGTTCTGGGTGGAGTCTGCTGTCTGCAGAGGCAGCGTATCAAGATGGCCGTTGGCAGTTTTCCTGTAACCTTTTTATTTTATCATGCTAACAGATCATGCTAACAGATCATGCTAACAGTTTGTTCGCCTCTTTATTAAACGGTGAGATTTGTCTCTTAAATCCACCAGAAAACAGCTTGAAGCTGAAGTTTTGCAAAGATTGTCATTAAAATAGGGAATCTGCAGAAAGTCAATTTGATAAATAAGAGAACTGGAACTAAAAGCTTCATTTTGATTAATAAACATAATTAAAGTTAAGGTAAATAAAATATTGAAACTAAACTAATTTTTGTGTTCACTCTAACTTTAATTCAAAGATGGGATACTGAATACATTTGTCAACAAATAAAGGACTCATATCAGCCAGTGTATTTTATTGCTTTAATTTAATCAAAGTATTCTTTTTTTTTTCCTTGTAAAAAAACAAAACAAAAAAAAACTAATAAATGTCACAATTTATTGTAGATGTTTAGTTCTATAATATAATAAAAAATAGATTTATATGCAGTATTTCAGTGCAGAGTTTCATCCCCTCCGGTGACCAGAAAAGGCCCTCCTAATGACCTGGAAGAGGCCCGTGGGCCACCAGTTGATGGTCACACTTCCAGCACGTTTTGCTGCTTCGGACACGTTTTTATTTAGTGAGAAAAGGAGCAGAAATTATTTTTTTTTTGGTTGCAGATTCTTGTTTTAGTCAGAATATAATGAATATCTGAAGGGCCTGACGTTTTAAAAGTGCACCTTTTTCAAAATAAAATGTCCCTTTTGAAGCCCAGAACCGTATCATACGTCCTGCTCGTCTTCGCCCCTGATGGCCGAACAGGTGCACGTGAAGAAGGCGAGGCTCAGACCCGACTTGGCGTGTTCCGGTGGTCTCGGCAGCTCCAGAACTCCAGCGGGGCAACGGGGACTCCCACAGTGATTGAACATAATGGCGTGTGAAGCCATTAGGCAGCTAATCAGAAACTCCAGTGAGGCTGAGGATGATGAAGGTGATGTCATCATGGAAAGCAGGGAGGTGAAGCGAAGCTGCTGCAGCGACAGAGGAAGGTGTTCATGAATAATGTGTTAGCGCCGTGCCTTTCGTCTCGTCCTTCGCTGACGAGAGCGAAGCTGCAGACAGGAAACCGTCAAATCTGAGGAAACTTACAAAATCAGCCCTGAAAGAATCCAATCTGACAAAATGTCAACGAGAAATACCAAAACCGCTGCCAGAGGCTCGTTACGGTCACCACGGTCACCACACACCAGTGTCTGTCGTTCGCTGACAGACAGAAAACAGCCTGAAAAATAAGCCTCACACGAACAGTTGCCGTGTGAAATGTGAGCTGCTGGAAGCAGCCAACGTGTCTGAAGCATCTGAATGTTTTCTGTTGGAGCCTTCAGCTCCAGGTGGGAAGAGAAAACTGAAAATTAAAATATAAGGAGCGCTGCCTGCAGTCTGGAAGAAACGAGTCCTGAAACCGTGAGAGGCAAACTGGAAGGAAAACAAACATTCTGACAAATAATTTATACAAGTTAGCTGTACGAGTTAAAACTCCAACAGGACCGGGTTTAGAGCTCCTAACAGGACCGGGTTTAGAGCTCCTAACAGGACCGGGTTTAGAGCTCCTAACAGGACCAGGTTTAGAGCTCC
>NC_051442.1:1262526-1276570 GCF_001649575.2 Kryptolebias marmoratus
CCAACAGGACCGGGTTTAGAGCTCCAACAGGACCGGGTTTAGAGCTCCAACAGGACCGGGTTTAGAGCTCCAACAGGACCGGGTTTAGAGCTCCAGCAGCTCCTGGATGTCACTGTTTATAAATCCTGTTTTTTTTTTAAACCCTCAGGTATGAATCGGTTCTTTCAGTCAGAATATTTCGAGGCTCTCCTCAGTCTCGTCAGGTGAGCAACAAGATCTCCTTCTTGGTCTCGAACACAGTTTTGTAATTTGTGCACACAATGGTAGGTTGTGATTTTATTTATTTTATTTTTTATTTAATTAACCACACAGACTCGCCGGTCACTTTTTCACACACACCAAGAATTCAGCGAAGCCACAACCGATAAATAAATACTTCCCTCCACTTTTCTCTCTCAGATCTTACCTTGAGAGGAATTTAAGTGTTAACAGAGATGAATCAGAAAACAAGTCGTTACAGATTTATGATTTCTGCTCTGAACAGAATTAAAGGCAGACGTCAAAACAGTGAAATCCTTTAATCCTGATCTACTGTTTAACTAAAGAACCATTTCTGAAAGCAGACATGTTGCAGCTTTTTAGACCATTTTACTCATTTCTTAAGCAAACCAAGTTTCCATTTAACTTCCAGATTATCTGCAGAGTGTTGAACACCAACTCTGAGCTCGGAGCTTGTTCCGGTTTAAACGGCAGATATTTAAACTGGATGCGGCAGCAGATGAGTCTGTTCTGCAGCTTCATATCTAACGATTTGAGACGTAAATAAGGAAATAAAAGGACATGAACTGCAGCTGACAGAGCCGTGTCGAATCTTCACCAACAGGAAATCAACAATAATGTAAACATGAAGAGTTCTGGTACCAGCCTGAACCCCCTCCATGCATGCAATTAGCTTATATTACTGAACTTTTGTTGAATTTCAGCTTTCTCGCCTTTTTTCCCTGGAACAGCTGACAGACAGATGAGGACTCCAGATGTGTCTTTGTTGGTTTGTTTTGTCTTTCCGGCACTTCGCCCACAACAAAACGCTCTTCTTCCAGTTTCATCTCTCCGTCTCCTCCCGCCTCTCTGAGAAGCTTTTAATAAATAATGTTGGGTTTTAAGGAATGACTTTCCGTCACACGTGAGCAGAAATCATTCGAGCCGCTCGTTAATGTCAGGGGAAACAACCTGCAGAGGTTAAAAACCTTAAATCTGCTTTTTTTTTTTAGTTTGTTTTCTGAAATCCTTAAAAGTGGTCCAGGTTTATTCTGCTCAGGTTTAGTTTTGTCCAACAGAGGGCGCTGCTGAGTGTTCGTGCCGCTTTAAAACACTTTATCTGGATTCGCTCTAAAATTGTTACTTTCACCCAAGAAAAATGAAGACGAGGGAGAATAAACTTTAAAAACATTAAACATTTAAGGAGGTAAAAACATTCTTTCTTATTTAAAGCCCAACAGGAAATTGGGACGTTTTCTTTTTCAAAAATAAAATCCTTTTTTTTTTTTTTAGGTCTTTATCTCCTGAATTCTTCTCTGATCGAGATTAATTTTTTTATGGAGGCAGCCATGATGGAGCAACCTGCTGAGTCACTGGTTGCCATGGCGACTCCTGCCTTTTCTGGGGCGCAGAGGGGGAGGAGCTTATCTGGATGAACAAACCTATCAGCCTATCAGCAGCTGAACAGCAGCTAAAAGCTAGTGTTAATAAATCAGTGGAGAAATGCTAAAACCAGCAAAATAATTGTTAGAAGGTAAAGTTTACAAAACGGCAGCTAGACGCTAAAAATAAAGTAAATAAAAATCTCTTCATTTTAATGAGAATTGAATTGTAAATATTTTAAAAACTAAAAAACGTTGCAAATATCAAAAGTCATAGCGGTAAAGTCCTAAATGAGCCGAATATTTTGATAATTGTCTGGTTAAAAAAGCTGAAACTTGTGACAGTCTCTGCACCTGGCTGGTGGGCGGAGCTAATGAGACTCAGCTGACGACCTCGTTGTTCTACCTGAAGCTCTCTGACAGCGATGGAGACAAAGTTCTCTCTGTTCTCCTGCAGTTTTCTCCAGACCTGGATCACCTGAAGCTCTGGTCTTCCTCCTCTAAACGCTGGCCTCGTTGATCTCCAACCACCATCTGCTGGACCTGGATCACCTGAAGCTTTGGTCTTCCTCCTCTGAACGCCGGCCTCGTTGATCTCCAACCACCATCTGCTGGACCTGGATCACCTGAAGCTTTGGTCTTCCTCCTCTGAACGCCGGCCTCGTTGATCTCCAACCACCATCTGCTGGACCTGGATCACCTGAAGCTTTGGTCTTCCTCCTCTGAACGCCGGCCTCGTTGATCTCCAACCACCATCTGCTGGACCTGGATCACCTGAAGCTTTGGTCTTCCTCCTCTGAACGCCGGCCTCGTTGATCTCCAACCACCATCTGCTGGACCTGGATCACCTGAAGCTTTGGTCTTCCTCCTCTGAACGCCGGCCTCGTTGATCTCCAACCACCATCTGCTGGACCTGGATCACCTGAAGCTTTGGTCTTCCTCCTCTGAACGCCGGCCTCGTTGATCTCCAACCACCATCTGCTGGACCTGGATCACCTGAAGCTTTGGTCTTCCTCCTCTGAACGCCGGCCTCGTTGATCTCCAACCACCATCTGCTGGACCTGGATCACCTGAAGCTTTGGTCTTCCTCCTCTGAACGCCGGCCTCGTTGATCTCCAACCACCATCTGCTGGACCTGGATCACCTGAAGCTTTGGTCTTCCTCCTCTGAACGCCGGCCTCGTTGATCTCCAACCACCATCTGCTGGACCTGGACGCCTCCGTTCCTCTGATCTGAAGCAAACATCTCACCCAGACGACTTCTCCACACATCCTCCCGTCCAGTTAGTGATTCTTATCTGTTCTCAACTCAAATCTGGCAAAAATAATTATTCTAGTGACAATCCTAAAGACAACCGAGGGAATGCTGACTAAAATAAACGCTCAGGTGAGAAATTAGGATAAAAGTGTGAGTTTAAATCCTCTTTTCTGTAAACTCCTTTTATCGTAACATTCAAATTAGTTCAGTTTGACAAAAGTCATTCCAAACTCATTTGGCTTTGGACTCATGAATTATGATCCGCCAGCTGATTTTGAGCCATTAGTTTGTTTCATTAAGTCAGTGAAACATGAAATTCCAATTAACAGGAAGTCTGTGTGTCAGAGCCAAATGTAAGAATGTTAAACTGAGACGATTAGACAACTAATTCTCACTTTTTCTGCTGCTGGAGCTTCTGAATTTCTTCCACATTAAACACCAACACGAGGTCAGATTTAAATTTAAAATATTACAAAAAAAAAAAAAAAACACGATAAACCAAAAATACCGACAGTTACGAAGCGTCGCTAATTTCAGCTTTCAGTGACTTAACTTGAAATCCTAAAAATAACGTCTGGAAGCGTCGTTTGGGATCTAACAGGAGGAGGAGCTGCTTTCTGTTTAAACCATAGAAGAAGAAGAACGTTGGCTAAAATCTGCAAGTAGCAAAAGGCTAAAACACGAGCTGAAAGCCACAAAACGTTAGATAAAACGTAGCAGAAGCATAAAACTGGCTTCAGAAGAGGCGTCTGAAAACAACAGAATTTATTTAAATAAAGTGTGTGTGTGTGTGTTCAGTTGTTCAGTTGCACATCTGCATCACTTTGTTGCCAACTATAAATTATTTGAAACCTACTGTTGTATTGTTCCGTTCCTTAGAAACCAACAGGAGAAAAAAGAATTAAACATCAATTTAACTGACAGCCCATAATTTTCATAATTTGTCCCAAACTGTCGACCAGCAGGGGGAGCTACTGAGCATTCGAAGCCTTTTTCCAGCTCAGTTGGCTGGACGGCTTCATCTGAGCATCCCAGGCCCGGGTTGGGCTCGGCCTCTCTGGTCATCCAGTGGCTGAAGGTTCTGGTCCTGGATCCTGGATCCTGGATCCTTGGTCCTCCTCGGACCTGACCGCCTGGGCGATCAGTTGCTCTTCTCTCTCTTCAGTTGAGGGTTTGGACCACATCTTTGGAGCAGTCCGTCAGCTGGAAGCCTGATGGACTGCCACCTGCGACCCGTTTGGACCCATCGGTCTCAGAGGGGTCCAAACGGGTACCTCAGCTTTCCTGCCTGCAGCCTCGGTGGAAGGACCGGAGCAGATGTCTCCCAGATGGGCCTCCACTGGTGATTAAAGCATCGATTTGATTCTGATCCTCAGAATTTGATTGGCTGTCAATAAACCCACTCATCCGGTGTCGTTCCCACTGAAGGAACACAGAAAAACCCAAACCTGCAGATGTATTCTGACCCCTTTCCTGCGCCTGCTGCAGCTGCACTGCATGTTTCTACAAAAAAGACGTTATTGTACCATAAATATGGGGACAAACAAGTTCATTGCTTAGTAATTAGTGAAGGTCAGCAGTAATTACCCCCTCCCTGTGACCGTAAAGCGTGTCGTGGCGTGCACGGTGGCGGATCCATACTGGATACTCAGCGGCGGGCTGCGAGTCCATCTGTTAATATCGACGGCTGCTTACGGAAGCATGTCTTTATAATTGCGTGTGCGGCTCAGACACGCCGGCCGTTACACTCGAGCAAAGAGAGGAATTTCTGCTCTTTTTCTTTACTTTCCATCACTTTAAAACAGACCAATATTCTCTTCATAACAAGTATTGATTGCAGTTGTGCTAAAGCGCTCTCAGCAAATTAGGTGTGTGTGTGTGTGTGCAGTTTACAGACACATGCATACTCCAGGATTAAACAGGTTCACATACTCTGACATGTTTTCTTTTTATCAACACAACAGCAGAGCAGAAATAACGAGCGTTTGTTCCGAGAGGCCTGACGAGGTGACGTTTCATCAATAAAATGTCAGAAAGCGAAGCGGCTTCGCTCTTGGCGCTTTGAAACAGGAAGTTAAAGGCCCTCAGCTGCAGACGACTCTCAGCTACTACCACTTGTCGCCTAACTGCTCTGTGGTTCGTTTCCTGTAGCTGAAACCAAAACAAACAAACAAGAAGTTGTTGAATAAAACACTAATCAGGTCAAAGCTTCGTGGCGTTGGCTGCTCTCACCTGCAGGGGGCGATGATGAGCTGCTTCATGCTTTCAAACAGAAAGAATCCAACCAGTTTATATAAATATAAATACAAATATAAATAGAGGTGTAGGGAGGGGGTCAGTCTGAACTGAACGACTCTCTGAGGAGTTTTATTCAGGATTTCTGCAGGTCATATATCAGCACATTCAGATGGTTCTGGAGACGGCTGCTGGGCTTTATTTACAAAATATTTACCTGATTTAGCTTTCAGCTCGTATTTAGCTACTTTTTGTTTTTAGCCAGCAGGAGGTCAGATCGTCTCAGGAAAAAACTCTGGAGGACATTTTGGACGTTCTTCAAAGATTCTTCAGAAATGTTTAAGTTTCTTCCTCTCTGCCTGTCTGTCTCTTTACCTGTCTGCATCTCTCTCTCTCTCTCTCTCTCTGTGTCTCTCTGTCTGTCTCTCTCTGCCCCCACCCCCACCCATAACTCCTCCTCCTGGCTGCTGTTTGGAGTTCTCTCAGTCCATCCTCTCTCTCTCTCTCTCTCTCTCTCTCTCCCTCACATCTCTCTCTGACTCCAGTCGGGCTCGCAGCCTCCTGCCTGTTCGCCTCCTCCTCTCCGCTCTCCTCGCTCACACACACTCTCTCACACACACACACACACACACACACACAGATGCTCGCTCACACACTCGCTCCTGTGCAGACCTCGGAGTGGACATGATGCTGGCACTGATCCTCATCTTCTCTTTCTCCTCTTTACAGAAGAGAAACTAGTCTGAGAGGGATGTTGATGCAACAGCACGTCCTCCTCCCTGCTCCTGCTGCTCCTCCTGCCTCCTGCCCAGCAGCTCCTCACTTCAGGAGGATTTAGGCTGCAGACAGAGTTCTGCTGCCTTCTGCTCCTCTGGATCTTCCTGGGTTTTTTTTTTTTTTTTTACCTCCCACAGAAGGATGTTCAGATCTTTAAACATTTGGGATTATTACTTGTCCAGCTGTCAGAGGTCTTCCTGCCCTGGCAACATCACAGTCTGAGTCTCCCCCCCCCCACCCCACCCACCCCCTTAAAGGGAAGGAGAAGCATGTCAGAGGCACCTGCCATGCCCACGGAGATGAAGCGTACCGGACTGGAACCTCTGAACCAGAGCTGAGATTATCCCAGGAGAAATCTGTGGAGTTCCTGTCTGTGAATACTGAGGAGCTCCAGCTGCTCTCCGCTTTCCCAACTTCCCCCTGAAGCTGAGGTAAGGCAGCTTTTTGCTTCTCTCCTGCTGCACAGATGTGGTGCTGCAGTGGTCCGAGGTGTCGCTCTGTGTGGTTCCGAGCCAGAACCGATGCCGCTGCTGCAGCTCTGCAGGGATCACATCAGTCAAGTTTGTTTCGTTAACTGTGTGCTGAGGCTGGATTCTCCTTAAAAACCGGATTTAATTTTCTGGACTGGAGTCTCATCCTTCCTGTGGCTGCTGGTTGTTCCTGGTGAAAATCTAATCCCTCTGCGTTTGAACAGAAACAGAATAAACCCACCGATCGTATCGTTCAGCTGCTGTAGATAAAACCAGATTGTTCCTCCTTTCCTGCTTGTTGGGGATAAAAGTACAACAGTTTGGTTTCAGGAATCGAATTTCTCTGTTTCTGGTGTTTCTCTGATGTTTCCTCTGTTTGTTGCTCGTTTCTGATAAAAATGCACAAAATCCTCCTTTAAAAATCTAATTTTGCTCTTTTTTTTTGGCCTTTTTGTTTCATAGAAACTTGACTTTCTGTAATAAATCTGAAAGAACTTTATTTATCAGCTGTTTTTAGTTTATAATTCAAATTTTTAATGAAAATCTCCTCCTGGTTGGAGCTGCTTCTGGTTCAAAGGTCCTCGACTGGTTTTGTTTGTTTGTTTTTCAGCTGTTTCTGGTTCAAAAGAACTAGATTTATTAATTATTTTGACTCTTAGCTTTTGTGTTTTTGTTTATCGGGGCTCCATTTTCTCTCCATCAGCTGATTTCTTTTTAAAAACTGAATCTCGTTTGCTGTTTCTGAGAAGTTTTCTTTATATTTCTGTGTCTTTTAGCCCTTTCTGGTTTATATCGCTCTGATTTGTCAGCTGTTTATGGACCACAGACTATTTGTTAAAAACCTTCTGTAGAAGCTGCTGAGGAGCAGAGGATGGTGGTCCTCCAGAACCAGAACCAGGACTAGATGTTTCCTGAAGTTTACTTCCTGGTTATTATTCAGGTTTTGAACCGACTGATGGGATTTTTCTTGTTTATTTGCTGTTAGATTATTTCTGATAAATCGAGTTTTTCTTCACTGTTTGTTTGTTTTGCTGAACAGATTCTGGATTTTCTTTAAATCTTTGGTCCTATTGATGAACCTTCTGCTGTTTCTGGAGTAAAACTACGAGATTATTGGAGATAAATCGAGTCTTTCTTTACTCGTTTGTTTCTCATTGTCCTCTGCTGGAAGCTGGTTCTGGTTCTGACCCGGGTCCAGTGTTACATGAAGGACAGAACCACCACACGCTGGTGTTTGGTCCGTTTGGTGTCAGACTGGTCCGACCTCACCCGGGGATCCGGTCCTGGTCCTGGTCCTGGTCCTGGTCCTGGTCCACCCAGACGGGTCTTTAAAAGGGAACTTTTTGCTGACATGTGACACGTTTGACTTTATTTCTGCTCCAATAATGAAAACACTCAGCAGGGAGGTCCAAAAACTCCTGACCCAACAGAACCTGGGTCCAGCTCCTGACCCAACAGAACCTGGGTCCAGCTCCTGACCCAACAGAACCTGGTACCAGCTCCTGACCCAACAGAACCTGGTTCCAGCTCCTGACCCAACAGAACCTGGTTCCAGCTTCTGACCCAACAGAACCTGGTTCCAGCTCCCGACCCAGCAGAACCTCCTCCAGCAGCAGAACTCTCTGTGGGTTCCTGGTTGTGGAGGAGTTGTGGCCCACTCTTCTTTCCATCATTGGTTTCTGCTCAGCTCTCTGAGGTTCTGGTTCTGGTTCTGATCCATTCTGTTGTAGATTACAGAAAAGAGGAGGAGGAGGATTTCATTTAAATGTTGAAGATTTGCCCGTTTGATTGACATCAGGCAGGAGGTGCAGGTACGGCAGGCAGTTGTCTCATATAATAAAGCTTCTTGTAGATTTCTTTAATTTTCCTGATGTCAAACATTTTTTTTGCTGCCCAACATTCAGCCTCCTGAGAAGCCCCAGGGTTTCATATTTTATTTCTTTTGTTTGTTTAATTGTTTTATTATTTTTACTTTGGAAGATGTTCCGTTCTGTGTTGATCTTTGTTTGCATGAAGTCTAATTATTGAAGCAAACAAACGTTGTTTTTTAATTTTATTTTTACTAATATTTCCTTAAATCGCTTCCTGAACACCTCTGGTGGCCGGCGGGTCACTCCTTACAGTTCAGGTTGGATAAAACAATCAGTAAAGAACATTTTTTTATCATAAATTCACCTGGAATAACGAGGAGCGTTTCTCCTCTAACATTTTGTTTAAAGCACTTTGAGGACAAATAGTTTAATTTAAACCTCTAATCCTCTCTGGGGGGGTCGATCTTGCTTGTAAAACAGGAGGAACTTCTCCAGTCGGGTTCCTTCGGGGTTTAAACGCGGCAGAGTCACGCGTTAACGAGGCTGCTGATTGTTGGAACGTAAAGGTTCTCCGCCCACCTCGTTACAGCCGTAAATCGAAAGAAATCATTTAGAAAACTCTTTGTTCAGGAGGACTTCTGATAAAAACAAAGCAGCATCATTTGTTTGTTGTTGTTTTTCTGGAAGGACAGATTGGACAGTTGTGTTAAAGACAGAGTTGGACAGGAAGGACGCTGCAGAAACTAAAACAAACTTCTTCTTTGAGTGTTTCTGTCTCCTGCAGACCCGCAGCGAACAAAAACAATCTGTTTGATTTTTTATAAACTAAACCTTCATTCTTTCGTGGATCAAACCTTCGGCTCGTTCAGGAGGTGGATTTAACTTTTCACAATATTTAACTTTATTTACAGATATTTTCCCCATAGAAACACATGAAGATCTTTAAATCTTTTTAAATCTGCTTCAGCTTCAGTTGTTTCTGTCTTTTTATCGTAGTTTTAGCTACTAAATGCGATTTAGCTGGTTTAGATTTGTGGTTAGTTTTGTGGTGGCACGGTGGTGCAGTGGTTAGAGCTGTCGCCTCCTAGAAAAGAAGGTTGCAGGATCGCTTCCCGACGTTCCTGGGTGGAGTTTACATGTTCTCCCTCAGCTCCGGTTTCCTCCCACAGACCAAAAACATTGTTGGGTTAATTGGTGACTCTTTAATTGGATGGTTGTTTGTCTCCATGTGTCCCTCTGATGGACAAGAGACATGTCCAGGTGTCCCCCTGCCTCTCATGGAGGCACCAAATCTAGAGGATAGGAGTGGAGATTTGAGTTTTATTTTTGTATTTTTCCGCTAAAAATCCAAACTCTGACTTGAAAATGAGTCGGATCTGTTTCCCTGCAGGAACTAAATTTACCGTTTCAGTAACGAACTCATGGCAGCCGACGGGTAAAAGACAGGATGGAGGGAAATACTGAAGACGCAGATCAGGATAAACAAACCGGATGGTTGAGTTTTGGTAAAAGGTGTCCTTTTCCTGCGTTCGACTCCCCCTTCACCTCTGAAAGCATTTATAAATTACTCCGACTCAAAACACAAACAGGAGCCGCGTAACGACATTAGAGCTCAGAGGACGTCGTCGAAAGTTGATCTGGAGCCAACGGACGGCCGTCTTCGTCCTCCAGCGTCCAAGAACCTTCAACAAATCAACCGGTTTTAGTGCTCTGACAGTTTCCTGTCCTCTGGTCTGAGGAGACGCCTGAATGTGTCCAAAAAACGGTTTGAAAGGCAAAAATTGAAAAGGATTTTCTTTCATTTCTGCAGTTGGTTTCAGGTCATTTGTCTTTGGAACCTGAAGAGTCAAAATAAAACCAGATTTACTGATAAACCTCCTCCTGATTGGGTTCATCGGAGACAAACCGTTGGACGAATGGGACGTGAGACCTGGTTAGTGATGGGACATCTGAAGCAGAGTAAAAAAGGGGGCGTGTCCAATTAAATTATGTGATCAACAACAAACGAGGCCTCGCATCACATCTGCCACGTCATTGCTTCGTTTTGCGTTTCGTTTTTCAAAATAAAAGCGTTATGAACCCTGTTGCTTCGTGGTTTGGGAGCAGTTTTCATCAGCAGTGGTTGAAAAAGAGAAAAACCTCTCATATCTGGGATATACATATTTGTAATATTAAAAACCAGAACTAGAACTGATTTTAAACAAATTCTGTTTTTCAGGAAGCTGAAAGTATTCAGTCTGCCCCAACAATCACTAAAGTCCCAACATGTCTTCATCGTCAGATAAGAAAACCCAACAACCACTGATGGACAGGGATTAGATTGGCTACAAATAATTTTAATAATTAAATAGGATTTAATTGATTCTCCTGTTACTGAACATGAGTTTGATGAAAACTTTGAGACAAAGCTGTTAGTTTCACCAGCAGGTGTCACTAGTGAGCGATGAATGAAGCATCGGTTCGCACAGAAACACTGATTATTTTTTTTGTTGTTGTTTCTAAAACTGTCTTCATCTACATGAAAACACCAAAAACGGCACAAAGGAGCCAGTGGTGGACAGGCGAGGCCTTGTGAAGCTCCGAGGTTCTTCTTCTGATCGTTCAGAAAAAGAGTCAAGGCTTCAGCCTAAAACGGTGACCTCTGGTGGCCAAATGAAGCCACGAAACGAGCGCGACTGAATCTGTTTCTAAAAGATGAAAGGGTTAAAAACGAGAAAACCAGCCTGGCTCTAAATGTTGGTCCCATCACTCCAGTGAGGCAGACAGACAGGAAGTGTCTGATATATTTATGTTATCCAACCTTTTTGTTGCAGTTTATAAACTTAAAAATCTTGTTTTCTGCAGAGGTCTGCAGGTCAGAGTGACGGTAAAATCAGCTGAACGGGGGTTCGGCGTAGAAACGATGAGTTTGAGCGCACGGCACGCCTTCATGCACACCTATGGGAGGAAAGAGCAGCTTGAGCTTGATGTAGTGGAGTTAAAACAAGGAGAGACAGCGCTTAACGTGACACAAAATGGACTATTTTACAGCAGGTTGCACTTCTTATTTTCCTCCTTTTCCTCTGACAGCTTCTGTTTTTCCATTCAGTGGTTTTTCTTCTGTTTGTGATCATAAAATAAAACCTATTTCTTTACTTTTCACCTCAGAGAAACTCTTCTGGTTTAATTTCTTTATCCAACTCTCTCTGCAAACAGAGATTTCATTTCCAAACTATTCATTAAGGAAGTGTTTGCATCCAGAAAATTTTATTAATTTATTCAGAACGACTTCATGCTGCTTTTCTTCTAACATATAGAAAGTTTTTCATGATCAGCAGTAAAACTAGTCGGAGCTTTTATTGTGAAAACTCCATTTTTACTATTAAACATTGTTATAAATTCTAATTTTTATGATAGAGATTACCTGCATGGGTTTGTTTCTGTCAAAGACAAAGATTACTATTATTTTAAAGGCAGTAAATTTACATTATTGAGAATAAAAGATTAAAATTAAATGAATTTATTTGGTTCTTTTGTTTTTAGGCCGTTTCTTCAGCTGATTACACAGAAGATTTTAGTTTCGCTGCCATGGCTAATCAAAAAATGACATCAGCTCAGTCAGTTCTGTAGATATGGAGCTAAAACTTGGTGTGGTAGTACCTGAGAGTCATCCCCAACAGGTTCTCTAAGTGCTTAAAGATTGTGCAAAATATAATTTGCAAGATTTAAGTCAAATGGAAGGAATGCTGTGGTTCTAATTTTACATTCATAAGGCTGTAGGTCTATGTTCATTAAAAGAAGTTCTTGTTTTTTCTTCTTTACATCCTTTTTATTTTATTTCCTTTGTGCTAAAAGCTTCTCTTGTTCTTATCTTTACAGTTTTTCCCTCCATGCCTTCGTCCTTCATCTGTCATGTTCCTTAATTACCATGTTTTGCATCTTTTTCACCTTCCCCCTGAACCACACGTTCTTTTCTGCACGCGTTTTACTCGACTTCCTTACAGCCGTCTCTGCTGCCCAATTAGCAACAAGCCCAACATACGGCGTTCCATAGATTTCTAAAACCAAGCGTCTGAGTTGAGTGTAAATAATGTGGTTTGTCGGCTGTGTGCGGCTCTGCAGAGCCATGTTTGTGTGTTTGCATGTGTTTTTGTTGTAAGCGAGGGGTGGAGGGAGGGAGGGAGGGGGCGCTCTCTTGGGGGAGGAAATTCGAGAGCTGACTTCCTCTCCGCTAATTACCCAGCAACCGTCCTCACTAATTGTCAGGGCCTCGCGTGCATTTGATGCCTTTAAATATCCAGCAGCACGAAGGAACGGTGAGAGGAGGTCAGAGCTGCAGCTTTGAAGGAACCAGCAGAACATCGTGCTGCAGGAGGCGCATCCGATTTGTCAGAGCGGAGGAAAATAAATAAATGAATGAACAAAGATGGCGGCTGTTTGACGCCGCATGCAGGAGGAATCCAGTCAGACCGCAGAGAGCGCCGTCAAATAATCCCATTTCCTCCGAGCAGTGGTTCGGATCAGAAAATAAACGGGATCGGTTCGGACCGGCGAGAAGAAACGGAGGGTACGAGACGGTAGCGCCATGAGTGGAGCATTGGTGTTATCAGGTAGTTGCTGGAGAAGACGCAGGGGTAGACTCATCAAACAGTGGAGCTCCAGGTCGGGTGGTCGGATCGGGTACTGTCGTAGAAAAGGCTAGCTAATAACTCAAAGAAGCTAAAGATTAGCTAAAAGAAGCTAAAGGCTAGCTAAAAGAAACAGTTAGCTAAAAGAAGCTAAAGACTAACTAAAAGAAGCTAAAGGTTAGCTAAAAGAAACAGTTAGCTAAAAGAAGCTAAAGACTAACTAAAAGAAGCTAAAGGTTAGCTAAAAGAAACAAATAGTTAGCTAAAAGTAGCTAAAGGCTAGCTAAAAGAAACAAATAGTTAGCTAAAAGTAGCTAAAGGTTAGCTAAAAGAAGCTAAAGGTTAGCTAAAAGAAGCCTAGAAGTCAGCATGCCGAAGTTGATTTCAAACAGAACAGTGTTTTTATGGGAATTGAAGAGATCTTAATGGATTTTATTGGGGGGTAAAATTGTAAATCAGGTTAAATACGATGAAAATATAAAAGTTGTGAATTGCAGAAGTCCTAGCAGCTGAACATTCAGACACAGAAGTAGTTTGAGAACAGACTCTAAACAGGAAACAACGTTGTGAACGCCGACAGAAGAACAGGAAGTGTTTTTGCTGCCAGATGGAGCCTGATGGTTTTTACCTTGACGTCTTTCTTCTTTAAAGCTTGTTTCTAAATAAAATCCCCGTCTCAGGTCTGCAGAAAAGCCTCCTCTGTCACTGAGCGACGCTGGCAGCCGGCATTAGCGCAGTAAAAACTTGCGACGACCTGATTTGTCTTGCAGAGAGGAGCGAACACAAAGAGGTTCGTGTGAAGGTAAGAAAAACTGGCTTTGGATGCAGATGCACGGGCGAGCTGATAGGTTTCTGATTACTTACTGTAAGTGGAGCAAATAGATTAAATCATGAGTCACATTGAATAAACACACAAGGAGAGGTGGAGGCCGAGAGGCGGCGGCGTAAATCCTCCTGCTTTAATGTCCTAAAATTAATAAATAAACACATAAAGACACCTGGTCCTGAAGCAATTATCACTCCTCATCTTCAGAAAACGCAGCCTGGAAATAAAGTGTTTTAGATTTGTGTATCTGGGCCACACGGAACCGTAACTTCAGCAGAACCGAAGCGACTTGAGGTTCTAACGCGTCTGCAGATGAATTAATGCTCGCAGGAAGCGCTTTCATGCCGAGCTGGAGAAGTAACAACAATTATAAATCTGTCCCCAGAGGTGATGGGCTCGCAGAATTATGTCCCAGAAAGAGGAAAGATTGGGTTCGATGGGATTTTAACGCCTGTTCTTTTAAACGGGGGGGGGGGGGGGG
>NC_051442.1:1276608-1302691 GCF_001649575.2 Kryptolebias marmoratus
GGGTTCCTGTTGGGACATAAAGAAAGTGCAAAAACAGCAAAACCTCATCAGTTTTTAGCTGTACTTTAACTCCAAAAGGAGAGCAGGGAGGAGACTTTTTATCTTTATTACAGGTCTGTAGTTCTGTGAAGGAATGCATATCATTAGGATCATCTTATGGTGGAGTTGATGCAATAATGTGAGCTGTCACAACAATGTGGGTTGTGAATGACTCTCAGCTACTACCACACCACATATGAGTTATAACTCCTTTTGTTTTTGCTAACTCTTCCTGGAACCTCAACATGAGCTCCAAACAGTCCAAAAATGCAGCTTGTTGTCGTTCCCATCCTCTCCGGTGAACCTGATGCTGCTGTCGACAGATAAATGTGTCTGCTGAAAGCTTCTGCTTCCTTTGATTGGGTTCTGACCCAGGTGTGGTCCACATATCTAAACCGGTGGATCAGTGGAGTTCAGGGCTCTCTGCTCCTCTTACTCCGTGCCAGAGGTGGCCAATCCTGGTCCTCAGGGTCTCCATCCTGCAGGTTTTCCTTGTTTCTCTGCTCCAACACACCTGATCTGAATCAATGGGTGATTAACAGGCTTCTACAGAACATGAAGAGGTGATTTAATCACTGAATCAGGTGTGTTGGAGCAGAGAAACAAGGCCCTGAAGACCCAACCGGTGACACCGGATATCCTGCTTCTGATGTGGACATACCAGCGAAAAGCGAAGTGACATCAAATGATGTGAGGGTTTCTCCTGGAGACAACTTCAGGAGAATTCGTGGAGTTCTCTGTTTGATGTAGAGCTAAAATACTGGCAATAACAACAACCCTAATGACCCTCAGGAGGGGAGTGTGAATAATCTGCACGTGAATTTAGTATCTTGTGTGGTTTAAAGCTCCCTAAAAAGTCCCTAGTTGTGGAGCATCTTCAGCTAACAGATTAGAAGTCAGGTTGCTTTGTTTTTTAAACTTTTCCTGAAACGATAAACTCTACGCCCCCTGCTGGAACCTCGTGCCCCACCTTTACCACCGTGAGAAAAGATTTCTAGATTTGCCACATCTCACAAAATCTCATGAGATAAACTCTGAAGATGTGAAATGATGGAGCTGCCAAACACAGTGGCATAAAAGGGAAGGGTGATATGCATTCCTTCAAGAGATTTTAGGCCTTAAATTAATGTTGGACCTTAAAGAAGGAAGGTGAAGGTTGGAGGAATTTTAGTTTTCTCGTTCTCTGATTGTTAATTGGGTGAACAGAGTTCTGTGTTCGTCTTGAATTAACGCTCAGATGTTTGCGTGCGGCCGAAGAATCGATTTGTTTGTCAGAAGGAGGAGTGAATAATTCTGATGAGGTATTGAATGTTGTAAATCAAGACATAAGTCACCTTGGTTGAGGTCAGATTGGCTCTGCTGATAGACTGTATGATGTATTTCTGATGACTGAACCTTGAAACAAGGCAGTGAAAAATGACCACTTTACTAACTGCCTGTTTCAGCTCATCATTCACAGAGCCCGGGTTTATTGGCAAGCTCGTGGGAGTCAAAACGGAGCCAAAAGTGGCTCGCTTTATTTATTAAATTCCTTTTAAAATCGGGGTCAGACCGAACATATGCATTTGTGGCTCAGCGGTTGTGCAGCAGGGTGTTGGTTCAGAGACAGCCTGAGGAGAAATCTGAATGAAAGAGGGGTTCAGGAGGCAGAAACCTGAAAGAGACGAGAGGAAAATGAAAGCAAAGCGAGACGATGGAAGAAAAGTGTGGCCTGATGGAATGAAGAAAATATGATTATTTGACTTCAAGGAGTAAAATATTCTCCTCATACATGTCAGTGATTTTTACAGCTTTGTCCTGATATAATTTATAATAAGAACTCATGAGTAATTAGACAAACAGCCATATTTTACAGCTGACACTGAAAAACGTGACCATAAGATTTATATTTTTTAGCAGTTTCATGAACAAACTCCAGATTAGAAAGGTTTGGAGTCACAATAAGGACTCAGAACTTCTTATAAAGGATTATTATCCAGCCGCAGAGGGAAACCCAGTCACCCGTCTCCCCCGCTCCTCCCAGGGTGTCCCCCGACCGGAGAGGACGTTCGGCACGATCTGGGTCTGGGTCGGTGTCACTTCCTGTATCTTTCCTGGTCCTCAAATCACAACCAGGACAAAGTGCGACTTATTTATGCAAAATAGATGGTGAACCAAGTCCAAAACAACTAAAATCTATGATTAATACTTAATAACGGAGTAACTGGATGCTCGAAGGTTCACAGAATCAAAACAAAGGTGTCACTTTGTACCTGCCTCCATGTTTATGGTTTAATCCACCGGAGCAGACTTGAGACATGAAGATGGGCAGATTTGGACCAGTTATTAAATATTATTCATCATCGGTGTGATTTTTAGACCAGTGTAACGACAGAATTTACTGTAGGGTAACACCTGCTGTTGATAAGTCCTGATTATGCCACAGAATGAACTTGTTTATAGGAGTGATGTTGAATTTTCTCCTCATGGGAACCAGACTGAGTTGCTCCTCCCTAACTCCTCCTTCTGCTCCAGTATTTCAGTATCTTTAAGCAGACCCTCCAGGATTTTGCGATGTTGCGATCGCAACTATTAACGCAAAATTAAGCAAACCCCGCAAGATCGCAACTTTTTGCAACTTTGCCCAAAACACCGCAACTTTCCCGCAACTTTAACCCAATATTTATTGTTTCTGAAGTGATTCTCCACCGTTTCTGCGGTCTAGTTTCTTCTCTGTGGGTTTGTGTAGCGTGGAATACAAAATAACCCCAAATAACTCAGGAAGAAGACACGTGACGTCACTTCCTGTTAACATCAGAATGCCGGGAGCGTGCAGGAGCAGCGACCAAAGCCAAAATGGCCGCTAATGCTTCACATTTGCCCACAAAGATTTCAGCAAACCAGTTTCCTCCCCAGCTGCAGCTGTTTTGCACGTCCTGCAGTGTAATCATGGAACATAAACGCATCGACAAACGCTTTGTGTCTGCAAAACATGTGAGGAGAGCTGCAGACCAGGGACAATCCAGAAATGCTCATGAATGTCAGTTTAGAAGCTATCAAAGTTCTCAAATAAAGAATGTCAATGTTTGTTGGGAATTATCTTACAAAACTAGGAAGTATTTTTGGTTTATATATTAAAAGTTATGGTTTTTTATTGATTTTAGTAAAAAAAAAATTGCAACTTTTAGGAAAATGCTCCGCGAAATCCTGCAGGGACTGATTTTTTTGTGCACAATATATAAATAAACCTGTTTGAGTGATTTCCTCTAACAGTGCCTGGAAATTGATTTATTGCTGCCACAGCACCTGTCAGAAAGCTCCCATGCAGGTGTGAAAATTCAGCTTCTGAGACGGGTTTGAGAACGTTTTCCTCTGGTTCAGGACGTTTCATCGGCTCCCCTCCTGAAAGCCTCCTCTTCCTCTCAGCGCTTTAACATCTCTGCCTTCCACGCTGCTCCATTCAGGTCATTGTAAGCATCATGTCAGACATAATTGCTTCTATTCTGCTCATTTCTTTCTTCTAAAAGGAGCATAAAGTTTCACCAAACTGGAGATGAAATAATTTGCTTTCCTTCGCCACAGAGCTGTGAAGCGTTCAGAGTTTTTTATTGTTTTATTCTGTTTGAACACGTCCTCACAGAGCTTTGTTTTATTCCACCCAAATGTCTGTTTGCGCTGCTGAAAGCACCTGACTCCGCCGCCTTTCATTTTGCTCGATTTAGAAGCAAATGAGACGACGTGTCAGGAAATGCGTTGTGTGTTTTGCTTTTAAAATACTTGAGGAAAAACGCCGTCCTTTCGCTCTGCAGAACGTGCTATCAGGCACTTTTCAGGCTCTTTTTTAGCTTCAAAAACAGCCATTGTCATATATGATTATATTTCATATTGTGTGTGAAAACATCTATTAGCCACTTTCACGGATGGAAATGTGTTTATGTGAATCTCTGCAAAGGAGAAAACTCATCCATGTGAGCAAATGTGCCTCTTTCTGGATCATTATTTGTGCTTCTATATAGAAATGTGTGTGTTTGTGTTACTAAAAGGAGGAAATGGCTCCTGTCCTGAGCTGATGTAGAAAATTAAATGAATTGTATTCATTATTTGATTTCCATCTCTGATTCTGCTGGCTTGGGTCGCTCTCTGTAGCCGTCGGGCTTCAGGTCACATGACCTTTTGTTTTAGGCACAAAATAACTAATTACAGCTAAACGTGTTAAAAAAAATAAACATATGTGCAGAAAAACAGGCTGTGATTTTGCTGGCCTCAAACAGTCAAGAACAGAAAATTTCACTAAATTTTTATAGTTTTGAGTCGCCACCTGGTCTCTCCAGGGTTTATTTTTCCTTTTCTCCCTTTGAAATACCACCTTAAGAGTTTTATTTTTTTAAAATGCTCGACTTTTTTTCTTGCATATTAAAAAAATGTTTAGCTTTTCATCCAAGAAGATTTCTCATTTCTGTCTGCAAAGATTGAAGATTTTAAAACTTCAGTTTTCAGATGTAAATCCTTCTCTCTCCGCTCCCTCCTGAGGGTCATTAAGGAGCGACGTTTGGATCGCACACATGAAGGCATGTGGCATGAAACTGCAGAAACAGATGACATCTCTTTGGTTTTTCAAAGGTTGAAAGTGTTTCTGCTTGCCCCACAGACAGCCCTGGACTCAGAATCAAACGGCAGATAACGGAGGGAATGAAACGGGTCGTGTCGATGAAACCCTCCTGTTTAGAGCCGAACTGCAGCCGCGGCGGCAGCTTCCTGTCACATGCTGTCAGACACATCGAGGTCTCTGTCCTCGCGCTGAAACAAGACGGATTTATTCTTCCTTTTATCCCTGTGAGTCAGCGATCTTTTTAGCTCTGCCTCAGAAGATTGCCTCACAACTCTCCGGTTTTTCTTCTTTTCAAATAATCCGCGGCGGGTTTGAAAAGCGTCTTTTGTTCTTAGCTAAACGGGAGAGACGGAGGACAAAAGCACCCAAAGAGATCCTGTTCTTTATGGGTGTTTTTCTGTCGACAAAGCTTGTTAAACCCCTCTTGATGCAATCACAGGCAGGGAAATGACTCTTAAATGTTGCACATTTAAATAAAATCAACATTTTATCTGCTGATAACTTCTGATAAAACAGGAAACTGGGACTGAACTGGGATAATAAGGTTTTGAGGCAAGATTGCATGCAGTATTGTAAGAGTGTGTGTTGTGAATTTTAGCTCAATATCTGTAAAACTGACTGAGTTAAAGACTTTGTTGTGTTTCCTGAGGTCAGCAGCCTTGAATCGGGTTAGCTCCAAAGCTAATTAACCGTAGATGTCCATCTAATGATCATTTCCTGAAAGTTGCATTAAAATTCAAGCAGACAAACATCACTGTCCGGGTGACGACTAGGATTTTATTTTAGCCCCCGTTGCACGAACCAAACAGTAATTGTTTGGAGCTCCTGTTATAAGCCTCACCTCCTCTTCTCCTCCAGATGGCTCGATGCATCAGCTCGCTCCACTACAGGGGACGGAGTAAAGCATCGCTGCTGCAGTCATTTCCCCCCTCATGGCCTCTCGCCTGCAGCCATAACACCAGCGCCTGCAAGCTGCCACTTCTGACCTGCACAGGTGCTCCGGCTCTGATCTGCTCCTTCTGACCCCCGAGCTCTTTCTTTGGATTTGTACAATGAGTAATTAAAAGGCTGAGGGAGGGAAATAAAGTCTTGGGCTCTAATTAAAGGAGTTTTGTGGATCCCAGGGAGAGCTGATTACAGAGGATAAAAGTTCTTAACAAGCGTGGCATAAGGTAATTCAGCACCGTCACCCCTCACGTCAGCCGTTGGCCTGT
Source organism: Kryptolebias marmoratus (assembly GCF_001649575.2). NCBI lineage: Eukaryota > Metazoa > Chordata > Actinopteri > Cyprinodontiformes > Rivulidae > Kryptolebias > Kryptolebias marmoratus. Next base: position 1,282,450 of record NC_051442.1, read on the forward strand.
AAAATGTTGCCCAGAGCTTCACAGATGGATCAGCTGGAGTTCAGAAACAGAACAATGAAACCGCATGCCAACTCCAGAAGTCTGAAACGCGACGGAGGGCTTTGACTGTCCATTCTCTGAATCTGGGTTTGCGCTGTGGAGACGGTGGTTCCAAAGAATCTGCAGTCAAATATGCAGGGAAGTGGGTCACTGTGACCAGGGTGGGAGGAAAAAAGAAATATAAATATATAATTTATAAAAGGTGATCCAAAGTAATCACGGTTGAGTTTTATCCCAAAAACATCTCATCACAGTCAGCTGACATGTAGCTAAATGTAGTTATCTGCAGCTAAATGCTACAGTTAGAGGTTTGTTTTTATAATAGAATCCATATCTGTTGGTTCAAATGACCTTTATCACATTTGGCCAAGAGTTAGCGAAATGTAGCTAACCATAGCATTTAGCTACAGACAGCTAAATCGATAAATGCCATTAAAATGCTAATTTTAGCATTTAGCAATATTCGTTTATTTTTGTTTACGTTGTAGTGATTTGGGTCTGAATCGGACTAGAACTGAAATTTTATTTTATGTTTTTTCCATATTTTCTTCCGTGTAGATCTGATAGTTTCTGTCTTTCGTTTAACAATAAGAACAATAAGAGACAAGCTGAACTGAATGTGCTGAAAATATGTTTAAAAAGAAAAGTTTGGTGCGTTTGTTTTTTATCAGAGATCATTTAAATGCAACTGAATATTAAAGATTTTCTTAATGAAGTCTAATCATGTGATAGTTTGACATTAATAATATGTTTGACTGAAGATGGCAGCTTCCAAGACTTTATTTCAAACACTATCAGGGAGGTTAATTAGCTATTCTGCTTTTCGTTTTTTAAACTATTGTTATTCTATGGACGGGTAAAACTTCCCCGTTTGTTGTGAGTGGATAATCAGCAGCTCTGTTGTTGATTACAAACAGGCTGCATCGGAGAACATAATTCATTTAAATAAACGGGGTTATTATTTTTATCAAGAAGCCGTTCGTAAATTCATTACGGACAAATAAATGGTAATAAGTGCTAATGGCAGATAACATGCATTACCATGTTTAAAAACAAAACAAAACCCTGACAGTCGATCAGCTCTGAAACCTGCTTCACGTGTTTTTTTGTTCAAACTGCAGATTTCCACGCTACCAGCAGGTAGAAGGAGCGAGACGCAGGAAAGGCTAAATGTTCTGAATCATCCATTACATCACCTTAAATACTTATGTAATGATGTCTTCATGCATGGATCTGTTTTACAGTACGAGATGTGTGTAGTGTTTTATCTGAGCACTGTTGTCAAACTGAGGGGGATTACGATGAGTCAGTGTGGGGAGAAGCCTCCACATGAAAGAGAACCTAAATTATTTTCCAGGCTGTCTCTGGATGAATGAAAGTGTTGTTTATAGTCATAAATTTGCAAATAAAGAGCGAGCTGAGATCTAAACTGAAAATGCTTCTTTGCAGAGCTCAAAGAAACTCTGCCCATGTGTGACAGGAAGTCACGGACAGGATGGTCGTTTTTAGCTGCGTCAGTAATTAAACATGTCGCTTTTATCTTAAACCTGGTTAAGATAAGATGAGATAAACTTTATTGATCCCACAATGGGGAAATTTGCACGTTACTGCAGCAAAAAAACATTATGCACCTATAATAAATAATGCACATCTACACATAAACCAATCCCTCCAGGATTTTGCGGGCATTTTTTGTGATTGTTGCGGCTAAAATGCCTGATTTCGCGGGGCATTTTCTTAAAGTTGCGTTTTTTTTTTTTTACTAAAATCAATAAACAACCATAACTTTTAATATCTAAACCAAAAATCCTTCCTAGTTTTGTAAGATAATTACCAACAAAAGGTGCTTTATTTGAGAACTTTGATAGCTTCTAAACTGACATTCATGAGCATTTCTGGATTGTCCCTGGTCTGCAGCTCTCCTCACATGTTTTGGAGACACAAAGTGTTTGTCGATGCGTTTATGTTCCATGATTACACTGCAGGACGTGCAAAACAGCTGCAGCTGGGGAGGAAACTGGTTTGCTGAAATCTTTGTGGGCAAATGTGAAGCATTAGCGCACATTTTGGCTTCGGTCGCTGCTCCTGCACGCTCCCGGCATTCTGATGTTAACAGGAAGTGACGTCACGTGTCTTCTTCCGGAGTTATTTGGGGTTATTTTGGTTAAAGTCCTTCGAGGATGTCCTTCCCACAGTTTCATGCAGAGGGGGGCGGGGGTTGTCCATGATGGCTGTCAGCTTAGCTAGCATCCTCCTCTCACCCATCACCATCACAGAGGACACCCCAGTACAGAACTTGACCCTTTCACTACATCCTGTCCCCCAGCAGACCACTCCGTAGAAGAAGGCAGATTCAACCACCGTGTCGTAGAAGGTCTTTAACAGAGTCCTGCATACGCCGAAGGACCTCAGTCTCCGCAGCAGGTGGAGTCGACTCTGGCTCTTCTTATACAGGACGTGTGTGTTAAACCACTGTGTGGTCAAAGGGCATGTTTGAGTTGTGGTCAGAACCTCCCTGAACCTGCTTTAAATTGGACATTTATTCAAGATCTGAAGTTTGAAAATCTGTGCGCAGTTCAGACGTTTTGTTGCAGGAAACGACGACACGCTGTTCTTGTTCTCCATCATGAACAGGAAGTGATGTAAATGTCTGGGTTGGTTAAATCTGCTGCATCACAGAGAGGAGGCTGCAGATGAAGTTAGCATGTTCTCCTCGTCATGCAGGAGTTTCCTGCAGGTCCTCCTGTTGGCTGATGACAGATCATGAATTGAACTGAGACGTGAGTGTTTTCTGCTCCACTTCAGGACGAATCTACCGTTTTCTGCATGCATTATGTTCTGCTGGTGAGACTCTTGTTATGTGCGTTTGATGGCTGTGGCAGCCATCTTGAATTACGTTTCTGCAAATCCATCCAGTGACGCCCAGACACGAGCAAAACGTCATCACCCACTTTTACTTTTGTTTTCCAAGTGATTAACTTTTTTGTAATGTTAAATAACTGAAGAAAAGAACAAACAGGAATCCTGAAGATAATATTAAACTCAACATAAACCTTTAACAGAGTTAAAACTTTGTTTGGTGTGAGTTAAATGTTCCCAGAAGCCCTGAAAGTTGCTTCATTTGTGCTTTTGACATTGAAAACAAAATAAAAACTACATTTGTGGTTGGCCATGAAGAAGCAATCTGAGTAAGAAAGTAATTAAACCTGAGAGCCAAGAGGGACGCTGGAGAAAAATTTGATTTATTTTAGGTGATCATAAAAATAAGAAATAAAAAGCCATCTTCCTGTAAAAATATGGAAGTTTTTGTGGCTGAATAAAAGACTCCTCTGTGTGTGTGTGTGTGTGTGTGTGTGCACGGTGTTTTTACTGCAGTTAAGGACAGTAAAGTCACTTGTCTGCCATAATCCTCTGCAAGAGAACTAAGACTTTAATGTATACAGCAGTGCTGCTGCAGATAAGAGCATCAAAGAGGAAAGTGCTTCATGTGAGCGGGACTCAATCCGAGCTGGAATACAGACGATCCTTCTGGCCTGGATTCGCTTTTGTTCCTTCATAAAAACACACACACACACACAGAGAGGTAAAGATGATCAGTGACGCTGCTGAAGAGTTGCACAGATTCTGACTTTCATTCGTCCTCCAGCTGGAGCGGATCCACAGACGAATCTGTGAGCGGCCGGCGCTTCGTGCCCGAGGGAGAAGGTGCACGAGAACCCCTGCCTCTCCGTGCGTCAGGAATGAGCTCACAGAGGAAACGCCAGCGTGAATCATGCACGTCTTGTTTGTGAACATGCTTTATGGCTTCAGCAGGCAGTGTGATAGAAATGACAGGTTGTGTTTGCAGAAAGCTCACTGGTCGACTCGAGTCCTTCCTGAGAAAAACTCTAAATGTTCTGTATTTAAAACATCCAAAAATGTCTTTAAATGTAGGACATCAAGCTGTTTTTATATGATATTTGTTGTACATTTAGTAGCCAGCTTTACCTCCCTAAACCTGACCTTTACCAGGTTAGCAACATGCTAGTTGTGAGTCAGCTAACTCGCTGCATTTCATTTTACCTCCGAGATCATCTGATGGATCGACGCTCCGGCTGCAAACTGGAAAACCAGGAATGTTGGTCAGTAATCCAAGCTAATCGTGGATTTCTCTGCACTGCAGCAACACGAGATAAACTGTTAATCGTGGCAGCCATGTTGGATTTTCAGGCCGGGGCTGAAGGGAAACCTCAGACTTTGTGGGACCTGAAACCTGAATAAAATAATATTATAGCTAACTAATAAATACTGTAACCACTGGGGCTTCAGGGTTTTCAGAAAAGGCTCTGAATAAACCAAAGAATGAATAAAAAGATAATAAAACACGTTAAATGATTTGAATTCCCAAACCCAAGCTGGTTTCTGTTTTCTGAGTTTTTCCTCACTCAGGTTATTCTCTGTGTTTTAATAGCCATAATTTAATTAAAACTAATCAGATCCTACGTTTGGACGGACAGTTTGATCACTGATCAGGTTGGGAGTTGTTGTAGTTTTCTTCAGACTGATCGTAACTTTTGGATGGATGTGATGTCAGAAAGCCATCGCTCGATAAAAAGATGGTTTGTTTAAAAAAAAAAAGACCATTTTGAGCTCTTTCAAGCCTCATTTGTTAGCTGTTTGGTTTGCAAACCTTTCATCAGTTTTTGTAAAATGGGGCGGGGCTTAAATCGCGTCAGGTCTGCACTCCTGGAAGGTTTCAGGTTTGCTGCAGAAATGTCTCCCTGCGTCTGCTGGGGTTCGAACTCTTGTCTCCGCTCACAAATCAGAGCGTCTCAAAAGTGAAGTTCTGTGGAGCTGTGACAAAAATGTTATCAGAAAGCTGCAGTTCAGTGAAACATCAGCCATATTTCTCTGAGTGTGGTGTCAGGACCCGGAGGGCTGAGCTGAGCCTCTCCTTACCCAATTATGTTGTCACTTTTTCCCCCAGCTTTCACTTTTCCACGTCTCCATGTTCGTACAGATTTTTCCTTCTCTGCCTGCCGTGCTTTCTCCTCTTGCTCCGCTGCCAGCGGCCCATTGAATTTCCCCACATCTCCCTGTCGTCTTGTCCACATTATCGCCTTGTAGTCTGACAAAGGACTGAGTCAGCGTTAAAGCTCCAATCTGCAGGTTTCAGTCCTGAATTGGTTCGAAGCTATCACTGCCTCTGAGCACCAGTTTATGAGCAGCGGAGGTTCTGGAACAAGACAAATAGACGTTAAATGAAGTCTTTGCCCAGATGGATAAAAGAGTTTATTACGGGTTCCTATAGGCAGGAGTCGGTGGAGATGAGATAGGCAGTGTAAATAAATGTCTCGGTGGCCACGGGGCTCTGAGCGAGAACAGGAACCATTACCCTGACGGATACCAACCCGAGCGGCCCGCTTTGTTCTGGGAGTCTGGAGGCGAAAGGTGGGCTCGAGGTTGCCACACCGAGGGAGAGTTCCCGCCTCCCCGCAGACGGCGCTTTTACAACCGTGTTCCATCATCTCTGCTGGGCGATCCTCTGCAGATTTACTGCTCCGCACGGCGAGGAGATGGAGATTCATTTCAGGATCATTAGCCGGTGAGGGAAGTGCACCTTCACCGCCGGGGATTTGGCGCCGCTCCCAATTGGTCTCAAAGAAATGGCGCCTCGGAGGACCGTTTGGATCCCGGTGAACGCTCTCAGCTTTTAGCAAAAAGACGTTTAATAACGGCGGCAGCTTGATGACATCACAGGAAGAAAACTGAAACTGGGAACCAATCAGCATCCTTTAAAGGAATGCATGTCACCCGCCGCGCTCAGATGGGCTGTGGATGACTCTCAGCTACTAAACGGAGTATTATCCACTTCTGTTGGATTAGCTGTGGCGGCCATCTTGAATGGAGTTGACTACCAACCTTCATCAGTTCATCCAGGAATCACTGTTTTCCATTCAAGTCCATCCAGTGCTTTTTATGGGATATTTTGCTAACACAAACAAATAAACAGACACTGACAATGGCTGCAGGCGTAATTATGTCCATTTTATTTTTTAATCAGAGTTAATTTATTACATTTTTATTGGCTGTTTGAAAAAAAGCTGAAAAAAATTTACATCATGTCCGTTTTTATTTTCTTTGATTTTTAAAAAAATATATCTTCTTCATATTGTTTTGTTTTTGATCCTATTATCTTTTAAGCAGTTTTAGAAAAAAACTTATTTTACAAGTTAGTGAATATTGACGAGAATTTATTTATTTATTGACACCAGGAGTGTATTTTGTCGTAATTTTCAGATTAAAAGTTTGAAAACCATCGATATAAGAACAATTAAAATACGTGTTTTTAAATTTTTTATTCCTTCTAATCGTGATGGAGACAATTTGTGTTGTAGCTTCAGCAAAACAATGAACATAATAAAACATAAAAATATATTAATACATCAAAATAATCTAATCATAAAACATATTAAACATAATAAAATAAACAAAATCAAACAAATCTACAGACAAACATAATTCAACAACAAAATCAAACTAAAATATGCAAAAACAAGAAAACTGAACAGTAAATTCAATATTAAACATTAATAATCATTAAAAGAGGAGAAAAAACTAAATAAGTGTCAGCAGATGTTTCTGTTTAGTTTTAAATAACTATTAAACCATAAAGCGTGAATAACAGTTTTACATGTTTTATGTTTTATTCTATGCAGTTTTAATTTCATGTAGTTTTGGGGGGATTGTATGAAAGTTATATTAAAGAAAAGTCCTGCTTTTAATTGGACTTTTCCTCTCGACGGTCATAAAATAAATCTGGAGGGTGTTTTTTTTTTTATTATTTGACCTAAATCCTGATTATTTCTGCTCCTCGTTGTTTTCTGTTTTCCTTCCTTCTGTTTCATCCTAATTGCTGCTCGTTTCATCAGGGCATTGTTCCTCTTCGGCCTGAAATATAAAAATATACACAAACACAGCAACATACATGAACGAAGTCGCTCTAATTAGAACCCAGTTGACTGTTTGACTCTCGAAGTCGTCTGCGAGAAGCGAGAGGAGCTGCTGTCAGGAAACTGAGAGCCGAGCTCTGTGACACGGAGGAAGAAACAAGGAAAATGAAACATGAAACACAAAAGAAGACAGGAAAGGAAGGAAACACTCTTCTGTCAGATTCTTCCTGCTTCCCTCCTCAAATAATTGGAAGGTAGCGTGAGTTCACAGAGCCACAGGGAGACAGAAAACATATTTTGACAGCGTCTGACAGGTGAGACAACGGGAGAAAAAGGAACAAATGCTGTCGGGAGAGTTATCTGCGTGTTTAAGGTGCACAGCCCCGGGTTCACGGGTGAATGTAAACGTGTTTTTGCATGATTGCATCCTGTGGAGGTTTCTGCTCCTTCCACGTGGCGTCCGTCCAACAACCAGGCCGGCAGATTGTCTGCTGTTAAAGGTCACCACTTAATTATCTGCAGGAACTCGACGACCGCCTGTCTCCTCGAGTCGTGACGCGGTGAGAGCGCGTGTCCACTTCAAGTGTCTGCAGAGGACAAACAAACAAGTCAGCTCACTGCTTTGGCATTTAACTGCTTCGACTGACAACGGACTTCTTAATAAACGTCTTTAACTGGTTCACCGACAGCAGCTTCTCAAACATGGGTTCAATATTAGCATAAAGAGAAACTTGAGAGATGGTTTGGATGTGCAGAGGAGGGACAGTAGACAGAGGACAGCTGTTAGAGTATCATATTTTAAGTAAAAAATATAAATATATATAAATGTGTCAAGAATGAGCAGAGATTCGGTGCAGAACAGAGTCATAAAGTCACCGAATCTTGATCCAGTAGATTCAAACCAACCAGGGAAAGATGGAGGACCGGGCTGACCGTGAGACATGCGACGTGTGCAGAACTGGTGGGCTGTCTAGGAGGGGTAAGACACACCGGTGGGCCGTCTAGGAGGGGTAAGACACACCGGTGGGCCGTCTAGAAGGGGTAAGACACACCGGTGGGCCGTCTAGGAGGGGTAAGACACACGAGCGCAGGACGTCACTGACGTAGCGTTACACTAACAGGAGTCACAACCAGAGGAGACCTGAACTGTGATAAACACGAAGATTCACCAAGAAAGAGAGTCTTTGTTTTACCAACGCAGAGCCGATTGCTTCGAGTCTTTTTTTGTTGAAGGAATTTCTGCGAAGCAAACTGAAACCGACGACCGCCTGTCTCCTCGAGTCGTGACGCGGTGAGAGCGCGCGTCCACTTCGAGTGTCTGCGGAGGACAAACAAACAAGTCGGCTCACTGCTTTGGCATTTAACTGCTTCGACTGACAACGGACTTCTTAATAAACGTCTTTAACGGGTTCACCTGGCAGCAAACTGCAGGAGGAGCCGGGGTAACTGGTTCACCGACAGCAGCTTCTCAAACATGGGTTTAAGAGAGACTGTTTGGATCTGCAGAGGAGGGACAGAGGAGGATTCTGGGAGATGCAGGCAGACGGTCCGATGTGCAGAACATGAAGGGAACTTTTTAAATGTCATCAGGCTGAGTTGTTGAATCGATGTTGACTTTGAACTCGGACTGAAATCCTGTTAAGATTGATGTTGGATAAACAGAAGACACCGGTCGACAGCAAATCCATCCTGATTGAGTTAAAGTGTCAGCGAGTCAAAGCAACACGCCGCAATGCTAATGACATGACATCTTCTCAACAGTTTTTAAAAAAAGGGTAACTAAAAATCTTCAGTTTTTACCAGAAGTGAAGGATAAAAAAAAAACTGAGATTCTGTGAAGAAACGTCAAAGGTCAGCGTGACACTTTCACTTTAAGATGAATAATCTTCAAAAATCATCAAACTTAAACTCTGCAAAGCAAATCAAGAGTTAGACTGAGAGGATGAAGGACTTTAATGAATCTGAAACTGAAAGAAGCAGAGCACTAGCTGTGGTCTAAAAGTAGCAAAGAAACAAAACCAGAGGAAGAACGCTGAGACCAATTTAGAAGAAAATGTTTTTGAAGGAACTGAAGAGATCGGGTGAGAAGCTCGGTCATCCGGGAGGGACTCAGAGTAGAGCCGCTGCTCCTCCTCGTCCAGAGGAGCCAGTTGAGGTGGCTCGGGCATCTGGTGAGGACGCCTCCCTGGTGACGTCCCACCGGGAGGAGGACCCAGAGGAAAACCGTGACACGCTGGAAGGACTGGGAACGCCTTGGGATTCCCCCGGAGGAGCTGGCCCGAGTGGCTGGGGAGAGGGAAGTCTGGGTCTCCCTGCTATGGATGGATGGATGGATGGATGGATGGATGGATGAAGAGATCTCTGTGTTTTATGAGCTGAACTTTTTGATAAACGAGCTCCTGGACTAATTAGACTGAATGAAACTCGCAGGAATCAAAGCTGCTTCAGAGGTTTTATGCTGGCTCCTCCAATAATCATGCAGTCTAAACAGTATTGGTTGATTGAATAACTCTGAAGCAGAACTGATCCGTCAGCGGCCTCAGACGGGCAGCGGGACCCGGCTCAGACCGGGTTATTGACTCGGTTTTACTGACATTATTTGACATTGACTCCGGCCCTGGCCTGCAGTGGAAAGCTGCTGATGTTTTATTCATTGTGTCTGAAATAAACCCACCCGACATAAACCACATCCTGCTGTTGGCGGGGTCCTCACCTATGATAGGCTGGAGCAGGCTGTCTCTCTGCCCCCCCTCTCTAATAAGGCTCTCTCTGTCTATCTGCATTAATTCTCTGCTCCCCCGCCGGCTGTCTTCACCAGCTGCAAGTGTCCAGCCTGCTCTCGCTCCAGGAAGTCATCATTTGGGCGAACGTGTGGGCTCAAATAAAATGAGAATTACAAGCTGCTTTAATGGTGTCGTTTAAAATCACGCTGAGGCCTGAGATGGAGTGGGACCTCCTGTCCACTTTGTCCTCTCCGGTTCTCTCTCTGCTCCTCGGCGAAACGATGATGATCCGATGATGGGTTTTAAAACCGTTCAGGATCAAATTTTTTTTAGAGAGAGGGCATCAAGACTGATGAACTGAGTGGAAATAATAACACAGACATGGATTTTAGGAAGAAAATACTGGGTTTGTTCAAGCAAAGCTACCAAAATAAAATCCTCAAATTCTTTAGACTGGCTCTAAATCTTGGAGAAAAGCACGTTAAAACCCAGTGTGTGGGATTTAGCGACACGTAGAGGTGAATGTGTACATTGCAACCAGTTAGGATTTTTAAAAAAGCAGGAAAGTCTTCAAAAGGTGAAGGAAAAAATACAAAACTCAGAGAAAACGAATTTGAAAGCTAGGTTTTGGAAATGCCCGTCAAGGTTTAGGTTCTGTCTACTCTAACAATATATTTTCCAAAGCTAATCAACATTAGCCAACACAAAAATGGCCACGACTTGGTCAGATGTGGAGCTAAAGTTTGAGCTTTGCTGTGCAAGGCAGCGGAGAATACGCATTATTTCAAGGAATGCTCGTTATTTTTGTGTAGCAGCTTTTAATTGACGTCCCTTTCCTGAAAGTTTTCCCTCATCACTCCGTTAAAGAGATTCAACAGATAAACGCTTCGTTGTTGGTTTTATTTGCCAGAGTTCAGCTGATCGGTTTTGAAGGTATTTGGTTCCTTTAATCGGATGAGTTTGTATTTCTGATCAGCAGCAGGGAACGTCCCCCCTCTCCTCTCGTTAATAAAACCACCTCCTGTTTCTCCATTCAGCTCAGCTCCTTCCCTGATTAGAAAAAAAGAAAAAAATCCAGTTTGATTTATCCACTGCCACCGGCCAGCTGAGCAATCGTCCCCCCCGCCACCAGCTATCAAGGGCATCTCTGATCTGACTATAAATAATCAATTATTCCAGCTAATGACCCTACAAGATCCCCTTTAGACGAGGTCAAGCTCACACTTGGCAGGCGTCTCGCGAGCCGACATTAGCGGGTCCTGACACGTCCTCCCAGCTCCCCCCGCCCTCCGCCCGATGGTCTGAAGGACCGTGACAGAAAACTCTCATCTGTCTTCTCCGCTTGTCCATCTCCCCGAAGTAAAACGTTTAATTTGACGATGGCAGAAGGTGAACAGACGGGAACGGGTCCAGTCCAGGATCCTGCTGCAGTGTTTGGTCCCCGAGACGTCGGTCCAGCTTCAAATTGGAAATAGTTGCACGAACTTTAAGTGAATTAAAGCGGCACATATTTGCTCGTTAACACATCAAATAGATACGTAACATTAGCATGCATTTAGAGCTGCTCTTCAGGAAACTCCGTGTGTTTGGATTTCTCTCTCTCTCCTCTTAATTTGTTCCTGTAAACGTTCTCCCGTGGTTCCAACCGTTTCAGTTTGCTTCTTATAAATTCCTTCAACAAGTGAAAGACAAAAAGACTCGAAGTAATGCATTGGTAAGACAAAGACTCTCTTTCTTGGTGAATCTTCGTGTTTATCACAGTTCAGGTCTCCTCTGGTTGTGGCTCCTGTTAGTGTAACCCTACGTTGGTGATGTCCTGCGCTCGTGTGTCTTACCCCTCCTAGACAGCCCACCGGTGTGTCTTACCCCTCCTAGACAGCCCACCGGTGTGTCTTACCCCTCCTAGACAGCCCACCGGTGTGTCTTACCCCTCCTAGACAGCCGTGGTCAGCCCGGTCCTCCATCTTTCCCCGGTCGGTTTGAATCTTCCGGATCTCGATTCGGTGACTTTATGACTGTTCTGCACCGAATCTCTGCTCATTCTTGACACATTTATATTTTTTATGCATAAAATATGATACTCTGACAGCAAAATGTACTTTAAAGCTGCACTGAGCTCTGAGCTTTAAGAGCCAGCTGTTGTTTTTGTTTTATTATTTTTAATAGCTTCACGTTGCTCCCGTTGATAAATATGCTTGTTTTACTAAATGATGTAGTTAGAATATATGATGATGTAAACTGGAGACAGATTCTGTTTGTTTTGTTGTTTACGCAGCAGGAAGGAGGTCTGAAAACAAACACCTAAAGGAGAGTTTATTGTTTAATATTATATATATTTTTTGTTTGAGAAGCTGTAAAGACTAATATTTGCTTCATTTAATTGATGTTGTTGGTTCTGACTCATCTCGTAGAACTAAAAGGATGATTAACAGATTGACATTTGGAGTAACCTGATTCAAGATGGCTGCCACAGCCAACTGACCTTAGTGAACACAATAATGGCTATAATTCAGTCAATTTTATGGATATTGAGCTGAAATTTGGTGTGGTAGTAGCTGAACACTCTGCACTGCAGATGACTTGACTTTGGAAGTTTGACCAAAGCGTTCGATGATCTGAGGTTAAACTTTTAGCACGGAAGGCGGCAGGTTCTGGGTACCGGATCAGGCCTCCTGCAGAGCAACAGAACAGCAGATTAACTTTCAGACACCCACCCTGACCTGGAAGCTGTACGACGACCTCTCGGTCACGGGGCTCCAGATGCCCCCCGGCCACCGGCGCCGTGGCGACGAGCGACTGTTTATCAATCAGCCTTGGCGTCCTTCCCGGCCTCCGCCACCTGTCCCACTCCGTCAGTGTCAGAGTGGATCCAGGACCAGGCCAAAAGCAGGCGGATACATTTAGCTTTTGGCTGGCAGAAGGCTTTCTTCACGGGTCATTATGTAGCAGAAGAGTGGGCTGTTAACGAAGCCATTACTGCGGCGCTCGGGGTGCTGTGGGGCTTCAGATGGTGGGGGGCTGAGGGGGGATTCTGCTCCTCAGCCGAGTTTTGGGTTTATTTAATTATATCTTATCATTTGGGATCATGTCAGAGCAGAATGTCCAGTTGGACGGGGTAAATCTGGGCTTGGCAGGAAGGCTTCTTGTCTGATCCAACATCATTAAGCTCTTTGTGGACTTTGAAAACGGCCTTCAAAGCAGAGTGGCACCACAGGTCCCAGAAATTTATGTCCGTTTAGAGTTTTGAATAAAAAACAGAAGAGAACAAAGCGGCGTTTGGACCGCTGATCAGAAGCAGCTCGTCAAACACGGACTGTGATGCAGAAACCAAGAAACCGTTTTCATTAAAGGCGGGAATTAGGAGATTTATTCCATTTGCAAATCACTGCATTTATGTTTTTCTTTACGTTCAACACAAGATCCAAACATTTTTATGAATTTGGTTGTATGTAATGCTTTTTATATCACTTTTAAAACAGATTTATTTTCTGCATATTTTTCAAATCGGACTCTACAGACTGCTGAGCACATCCTCCTTTTTTCTGGTAACAAAATTCAGTTCAGTTTATTTATACAGCACAAGAAAACCCAACAGAAGTCCTCTCAGGTCTCTGCACACAAACATTCAGACTTTATAAAAGTTTTCTCTGTAAGGAAGCAGATTGAGTTGAATCTTCAGAGCAGCTCAGAGGCGACAGTGGGAAGGAAAAACTCTCTTTGAACAGGAAGAAATCTGCAGCAGAACCAGAACCAGAACCAGGCTCGGGACGAGCGGCCGTCTGCCTCGACCGGCTGGGTTAGAGGACAGGAAAGAGACAAACACAGAAGAACGGGTCCAGGTGGAGTTTACAGCAGAGGGAGGACATGTGGACAGTTTGTCCTCCAGCAGCAGAACTAAAGGAACCTCAGGAAACCCAAACCAACCCGATCTATAGGACTGATCAAGAAGGAAAGTCTTAAAGCAGACAGAGTGTCAGCCTGAGAACTGGAAGCTCCGCCTCCTGTTTTCCTTTTAGAACCTCTAGGAACCACGAGGAAACCTGCAGTCTGAGAGAGAAGAGCTCTGTTAGCAAAATATGGAACAATAAGATCTTTAATATCATATGGAGCTTGGTTGCTGAGAGCTTTGGATGTTAGAAGGAAGCTAAATTATAAATTAAAACATGTCTTGCTCTTTTCATTATTCGATAAAACTGTCCTCCATGTTCTGATGATTCATTCGTATTTGGACCTAAAAGAGTTGTGAGGGTCATAAAGGTTTGTTTGCAGAAATCATTTGAAAGTTTTGAAACTGAGTCATCGCTGTCGGTTCAACGATCTGAGAAGAAAATCTGTAAAAATCATAAAACTTTCAACTTGAATTGTGTAAATTGCAATCCGAATGTTTCGTTTTTGTTTTTTTTTACATTTTCAGGAAGAAATGTGACGGAGACAGAAGCGTATCAGCCGTTTGGAAAACTTGACGTTTCTCTTCAGCCCAATTTGAGCTGCTTAAAAAGTAGAATTAAAGCTGAAACAGTCTCAGATAATAAAAAATGACTCTACTTAACATTCAAAAGGGCAGCAGCAGATAAATCCTCCTTATCACGGCTCTGGGATGTAACAGAATTAAATTGTATGAAATTATTCTGTCTCTCTCTCTCTCTTTTTTCTTGAGAAAATATTAGCATTTTAGATAAATGACCAAACCCCGGCTTTTATCGGAGTCTCTGGGACCTAATATTTTCCTCCGAGCTCTTCAGTTTGTGGACAGAAATATGCAGCTTTAATGCAAGGTGTTTTATATTTCATCCCAAGGGCTGTATAACAAGTTTACTACACGGAGCTTTCCTTTCAGACCAAAGTGTTGGAGCTCTTTAATCAAAATTTACTGGACTGTCCACATTATACGGGCAGTTTTATTGATGCATTAGCAAAAAGATGAATGTCTTTATTGAAATGGAGCAGAGGGATGAAGAAGGGATGTACTTGAAGTTTCAAAACAGATCACTTCTGAGACCGAGACGCGTCCTCAATCATCCACTTCAAGGGCTCTCCGGCAAGGATGTAATCAGTCCGCCATGTTTTTAGGTGTTCCTGCTCTAAAATTAGGCTTTTCTGCTATATCACTCCAGAACTAAGTTTCAGCCCCCTTGATTTTCATCAGCAGAAAGGATTTATTATTTTAAGACAAGATTATGGAGTCTAATCAACGTGTTGTTCTCATCAGCAGACGGTAATTCAAGAGGAAACACGTCGAAGGGATTTTCTCCCGCGGCGAGAACGTCAACATGATGATGGAAATCAGAGAGAACGCGTCCTGAAATGCTTTATTTTATCTGTTATTAAAGGTGCCAGTGCACCGAAGTGTCCTTAATCCTACGCTGCTGAAGGTTTTTGTCCCTCTTCTCATCGAACAAATGATGCAAAATAAACAGCAAAATACGCAGCTCAATCGGGAATCGTGTGCTTCGGCTTTTGGTGGAAATAAATCGAGCAACAAAAACAAAATCTGCTAAATAAACGGCAAGAAAGTAATGGAGATGGATGGGCTTTTTGGTCAGATTCACAGAAAAATCCTTATTTAAAGTTTAAACGGGTCGCAGAAAGTTGGACTTTTTGTGTCTGAAATGGGAGTTTGAGATGTTTTTTTTTATGGTTTTTAACCACAGACTGTTCAACTCAAGCCTGGCTCCTTCTCTGCGATCGTTGTAAACAACCGGTGGACCGCACGATTCTACAATACTGACGGTGGAAGCGTTCGCAGACGCAGGACTGTGTGATGATCCGATATCAGTCCAACAATGAAAGCAACCTGAGCGCTGACTATAGAGCTTTAATTAATTATAAAAAGATTTGGACTCTGAGAAGAGAAGTGAAGTGAAATTTATTTATATAGCACTTTTCAGCAGCAAGGCTTTACAACAGAAACAACAACAGAATCAAATAAACAATCAGGTACATAATCATATACAGCAAACATCATAGAAACATCATAATCAAATACCAAGGCCTTCTCTGCTGGCCTAACATAAGCAAGAATCATCATAATTATGATAAAGGTTAATTTAATTTTTAATTTACTTTCCCTAGATATCTAAAAGTATTCATATTCTCTTTGTGTCATTGTGCTCCTTCCAGTGCTGTTGTTTTTAGGTTAGAGGTTTTATCCAATAAGAATTCAGCTCTCTTGTTGCCAGGCTGTATGAAATCTGCTCGGGCCTGTCAGTTGATAGACAGTTGCGATAGCCAATCAGATCACGAGTTGTGTCAGTAAGGCCCTCTAGCTGGCCTCACGTTGCACGTGACACTTACGCGTCCTGTGATTGGATATGGATGCTTTCTAGTTTGAACTGCGGCAGTGCTATGCAGATCAACAGAGTCACACCCGGGACTGTTAACGATTAAAAACTTTTTTAACCCACAATGTCCGAAGGAGAGAAACACGTTGATTTGGTTGCTGATATACTGGCAAGGCTGTTTTCAAGAGAAGCTAGATCTCGTTGGAGGAGGACGGCCGATCCCGAGCTAGCTAGCTAGCTAACCTGCTCCTGAATGGATTTTGTGTTGAAATAAGTGTTTTGGGGGGGACAGCCGTTTTGGTGAGTGCAAACATTTTATTTATTTTATTCTATTTTTTTTTTTTTTTTTTTAGTTTTGACAGCATATCAGATATGTTTTAATTGCTGATGCGGGTTTGTTGGTTTTTAAAATGCGACAGATAATAGCCCATTTTGTACACAACTGAGCTGATGCAAGTAGTGCTTAAGTGTGTTTCTAACTACTCTCCAGGCCTGGTGTTATAAATGCTGGAATAATGAAAGGTATTTATTGACTAAGTTGGACATCACTGAAGGCCTATGTGTGAAATGCACCGCCCGCCACTGTCAAATACATATCAATCATGTATAATCTAAACGAAATCATGAAACTAAACATATCTAAACATGAGCTAAGACAGTCAAAATAGTAGCTAAAATACTCTAAATAAAATCATGATAAAGTTAAAGCTGAACTAAACAACAATTAGGCTAAGACAGTCAAAATATGAGCTAAGATAAAATAAACTAAATGTACAGGAAGGCTAAATAAGCTAACATAAATTGAAACATGATAATGCTAAGCTAACGGGTAAAACATGACTAAAAGTACCAAAAAGCCTGCTAAACAGCCAACATAAGAATGACTAAGATAAATAAACTAAACAATCATATTAAGAATAATCTAACAATATCTAAAATATGAGCTAAGATAAACTAAACTAAATGTACAGGAAGGCTAAATAAGCTAACATGAACTGAAACATGATAATGCTAAGCTAACGGTAAAGCATGACTAAAAGTACCAAAAGTCCTTGACAGCACTGTTAGTAAAACAGTGCTGTCAAGGAGTGAGAGACACGTGTCTGGTTAGCATGGCGACTATAATGAGGCGGCTTTGATCTTGTACTTCAGTTTAAACATCAAAACGTCGGCCATTTTGCCGGCTGTGGTTGTTAGAAAATAAAAGCCCCGACTTCCTGCCGGGCTTCAGAGAGGAAATCCTCCAGGATGTTTCAGGCTGGATATTTATCATCAGATAAATAACCTGCAGCAGCTGTGGAGCAAAAAGTGGTTTAAGTGCCCTAAAATAAAAAGCGGCTGCCTGTTTAAAATACAGCCTGAAAACAGTTTGTTTTGTGTTTTTTAAACAAAGTCACAGAGTCCCGTACGGCTGGCGGCGCGGGATTTTCTCAGCATTTTTCTCAAACATCGTGGGAATTCGTTTGTCTCGGTTTGACTCGACTGTTCTTGAATCTTAAATGTGACTTTCAGCAACAAGTTTGCAAAAAGTGAGAAAACTGCTGCTGTGGTCTGATCCGGGCAAAAAAACCCCAACAATAAAGTGGTTAAAAAAGGAAAATTATTCCAAATATGTGATGTTTGGGTTGAAGGAGAATTTAAATATTTTTATTCCGCTGAAGCGATTTGAGTGTGTATTATTAGAAAGTCAGATAAAAGAAGACGAAGGATGTCGTCTTTAATTAACCTCCTGTCTTAAAAGACATTTTTCTTTCTCACAGATTTTCTTTGTTCAGATTCTTTTCATGTCAGATGGGAGAAAAGTCAGAAGACTCCATTTTGAATTAATTCCTTTTTATTGGGATTTTTTGTCGTGTTGACATTTCTGTGCAGGTTTTTTATTTTTTAATTTACTAAAACCTGGGAAAAAAACAGCTCAGTTCGGAGCATTTAATGCCTCAGTTGTCCACATTTAGTTTTTATTCAACCATTTGTTGGTTTTGGACGGGATGAGAGTCACTCAGGTTCACTTTGCAGCATCGAATTAAATGGCTGCTTCGAGCCCAGAACCGAGGAATAAAACAACATATTTACTCGTTATTCTGCCGATCCAATTAACAGTAAATTCATAGAAACAAAACACCTGAAAGATTACTGAGGAAATGTTGAAAAGCTTCACTGCAGCTCCTGCCTGAAACCCCAACATCCAACAACAGGAAGTTGGGGCTTTTATTTTGTAATAATCTAACCTGACAAACTGGCCACTGCTTTTTTTTTAGTTATTATTTTTATTATTATTCATCATCAGCCTCAGAAATAACCACAAAAAGCTAAATCGCCGCTGACCCCAGAGACTTGATTGTTGTTTTTATATTTCTGCAGCGACTCTTAAATTAATTCAAACGTTTGGAAACTTCCAATGAGACAGTTCGATCATTTTCTGCTTTAAAACACAAAAACAGACATTTCTGCTGAAGTTTGCAGCGTTTTGAATCCAAACTTTGACTCATAAACTCTGAATCTGCAGGTCGGGTTCGTCAAGTCTTTACAGTTTATAAAGAATAATTTAATTATTAGTTTCTTCCATTATTTATGATTTAAATGAAGTTTTAAACGTAAATCTTTGTTTTATTGGGGTCTTTGAACGGAGAGAATGAGTTGTTTGACTCGGATCAGAGCAGAAAGATTTAAAATCTTTGATTCTGAAGCCATAAAATTACGTTTTAATGAAGTTAATGGGATTATTTTTAATGGATTCTGAGTTTTTTCTGCCACCTGAGCCTCGTTCAGAACGACTCCTGACCGATAAGAAATGTTTCAGCTGGAAAATTCAAATTCAAATGTGTCGTTCCGTCCGAACTCCTTTCATATAAAAGAAAAGCTCCTTCATTTTCACCTTTTAATGTGAGCAGATTAGCTGGGGGTTTTAATTTAAATTAGGAAAATTGATGACTTTTTCCCTCTCGAGCCTCCAGCAGCTGATGAGAACCGAAACCTTTTTGTTTTTTTATACATCTTTAAAGAGAAACTTTGTTCTCGACTTTTACTTTTACTGGATTATGTTTAAATGTTTGCGTTTTATAATAAATTCCGTTCCTGGAGCTCCACGTTGTCCTAAAGCCTCAAAAACTGAAATGTTTCTATCTTCTATTATTATTTAGGAAGCATAATATCTTTTAAATTACTGTCTTTAGTTGTATCTTTTTAAAAAGGACGAGACGAGTCGGTGGGAGAATTATTAAAACGTTTTCATGCAGAATTCAACGTTTAATTTTAAACATTAACGTGCATTTCTATTAATCTGATCAGGTTTTAATGAACTCTGGAGAAAAACAGGAGATCTTTGTGTCAGAAATGAACATTTCTTTGGAAACCTAGTAAAGATTTTTGGCACCAAATCCAAACAGCAGCCAGTTCAAACTTCATATAAAACTAAAGATCCTTCAGCCAAGGTGACTCTGAGCCACTAATGAAAATAGATTCAGTCATTTAACCCGTAAGACTTCAGTTTTATCTAGAGCTAAACTCGTCTGACTTTGTCCGTGTTTTATGGAGATTAATGGGAGTCAATGGCGCCGTCAAAAAGTACATTTACTGTTTGTTGGTTCGTTTAGACTCGGAGGTCGTTTAGGGCTGGAATTTTTTTGTCTCTAAGCTTGGGTTGCTATCAGAACCACTTGCCTGCCTCACCTCTGACAGCACTCTTAATAAGACAGGCAGACAGGAGGAGAAGTAGTAGAGTAATCATAAATTTTAGGTGTAGAAAAGCTAATGGTCACAGGTGTAGTAAAATATATTTTTGTTGTTTCTGCAGCGTTTCATGTAGGAGATGAGACAAGTTTAAAAAGAAAAATCTGAAGGGAAAATTCTCAGATACGGTGGAAGCCGATAGGAGTTTGGGTGAGTCCAAACATCAGAAGACAAATCTGTTTTTGACGTACAACTGTGAAAGAAGTGGAATGTCTGAGGAAACGAGAGAACTGAGAAGCTCTGAATGTTCTGGAGAAGAACCTCCAACAAAATCCGAAATTTAATTTATTTAAAAACTGTTAAAAGATCTGAAATCCCCAGTTCAGTCGTGGAAAGTCCAACTTTCTGTGACCCGTTTAAACTCTGAGCTGTAGACCAGGACCGGGTTTGGAGCTCCAAACAGGACCGGGTTTAGAGCTCCAACAGGACCAGGGTTAGAGCTCCAACAGGACTGGGTTTAGAGCTCCAACAGGACCGGGGTTAGAGCTCCAACAGGACCAGGGTTAGAGCTCCAAACAGGACCGGGTTTAGAGCTCCA
>NC_051442.1:1303953-1308996 GCF_001649575.2 Kryptolebias marmoratus
AGGACCGGGTTTAGAGCTCCAACAGGACCGGGTTTAGAGCTCCAACAGGACCAGGTTTAGAGCTCTGATCCTTTTCTGTCTGTCTTGTGACACACATGGTTCCTAATCGATCCGTATGTTTTGATTTATAATTTGTTTGATTTCAAAGCTGCTCCAACGAGATGCAGGATAAAACCGAGGCCTTTAACTGGACTTTCAGCTTCATCGGAACGTTTCAGATTTTCCTCCGAAGGTCTTCGTGTTGAACATGAAACTAAAGTAACGTCTGAATATTTCAGAGAGCTGCTACAGATCTGCAGCTTTATTAAAATCTCTCCTGCAAAGAAAAAAAGCCTAAAATTTGTCTCTTTTCGCGGCTCTAAGTGGCGAATAAAGGTGTGTTTTTGGCCGTTATCCTGCAGCTGTTGATCTCTGACAGTGATTAGGTCTTAACAGCTTCACGTGGGCTTTAATCCCACAGGTGCTGAGTTGCCTTTGGCTACGCTCTGATCAGACGGTTCTGGCAGAAACATCACAGCTGTGCTTCATCTGCTGCGGTCTGAAACCACTTCTACCATCTCCTTCTTCACGTCGGAGCCATGAAACGAGTTCTCGGCTCATGTGTTCGCTTTTGGCTGCAGTTTTCTGTGTTTCGGCTGCAGCTTCCTGCTTCAGAGGCGGCTGTTTGGGGGAAAAAAGAGCCTGTGGTGTTGGAACAAAATCATTTTATGTTTTTAGGTTTCAGACTCCAGCTAACATGGGTTTAAACCAATGTCTTCCCGGGACCTTTAACCGGTCCTCCTTAGACCAGCGGAGCGGGTCGGCTGGAAGGTGGACCTCCAGCCCCGTCACAACATTTCTTTGGATTTTGCTTCATCCATCTTTCCTTTAACCCTGATCAGTTTGGTGAGAAACATCCCCACAGCATGATGCTGCCACCACCGTGCTTCTCAGTAGGGCTGGCGTTCTCAGCCTGATGAGGTGGATTGACCTCACACAGGAAGTCGTTGACGTTTGGTCTCATCTGACCACAGTACAACGTTTGTCTTTAATCAGTCTTTCTCCTGCTGCTCCTCCAGCTCTGCAGCTTCCTGTGATCAGACCCTGAACGCCTCACAGCTCCTCATGTGTTCATCAGAAGTGCTGTTTATAGAAAACTGTGTGGGTGAATAAGAAACATTTTATTAAAACTACAGAACCTGGACCTAAATACTCAGATCATTTAAAACTTGGATGGTCAGCAGACTGTTCCTTCATTTAAAGGAACATTTTTAAAGTCATGTTCTGTCATATATTTGTCAGCAGTTTGTACTTTTATCAGCCATCAGAGGTTTTCATCCAGGCTAAGCTAACAGCTAGCCAAAGGAAGGCCCATTTTAAAATAATTTTTCATGTTTATCAAACAAAGGATGCTACGTTAACTAATAATAAACCTCTACATATTTACACAATGCTGTTTGAGACAACAGTGACAAACAAAAATCTTTGTCCATAGACTCTCGTTAAAAGTTGCACATGCTCAGTAGCTCCTCTTCAGTGCAAGAGAAAGGACCATCCTGAATGCACCTCGGTTTGCGTTTCACCGCCTTCCCGCCGCTGGAGCGCAGGACTCCTGCCACGGGGTCTGACATCACATCCGTCTGTCATAAAGTTCGCCTGATTGAAAAGTCGAGCCCCCGGTGAGCTGCCTTTTATTTAAAAACAGCAATAAGTTCATCACGTGACTAAGTTACATTAACAAGGTAATAAATAAGTTCATAGTTAATGACTAGTTTAAAAATGTATGCTAAAAAAACTGTTAAAATGTTTGGTTTTGAATTCTAATCGGAGTGAGACATCTGATCTTCGTTATATTGTACGTTCAGAATACGTGACGTAGTGAGTGCTCTCACCATAAAACAATCTTTGACGTATTTTCTCCGATAAAGTTTTGAAAAATAAGAAAGAAAACAGGACTTATAAACGCTAAATGTGTCCTACAGGCTTGTTCCTCCGTCTTTGTAAGTATTGGTGTTTTCAGGAAGCCCTTGTGCATTTATATGTGCATTATAATGTTGTTTTAATTCATGTAAATACACAGGTGTGATACCTTATATGTCTATCTTGGACTTCTAGCCAATTAAAAACCACAGGTCCTGGATGAAGATGTTGCCTCTTCATTCTCTGTGCTCTGACTGATATCATGACTGATGAGGTTGCGTCTCTTCAGAAATGATCAAATTATCCTTCAAATATTCATGTGGTCATTTTATTTTTTCTTACAAAAAAAGTCCTTTCCTGAATTTAACTTCATTAATCTGTACTGGTTGGGTAGATTCATGAGCTATATTATAATAAAAAAATCAAATTCCAGGTTTTAGGACAACAAAATGGAACACCAAGGGGGGTGAATACTATTGCAGCTGACTCTGAGTTTCAGTTTGCTCAGAGGCTCGTTTAAGAATCCATAAAGCAGCTGCACAGTCAGTTAAATATGTTTATTCTGTTTATTTCTCAGCATTTCTCCCACGTTTGCATTCAGGCACGATGAATAATTGAGATCCTGTTGGTTCCGATCATGGCAGGGAAATAGATTTAGCATCTGATGGATATTAATGTTAATAGTTGTAACCATGTTTGAATTTAATGCGGACGGCAGCAATGCAATCTCCTTTAAATTCATCACACGCGCGCTCCGCACAAATATTTGCCCTTTTTATTTCCCTTTTCGCTCGCTCAGTAAGCCTCAGCATATTGGTTTGTGATAAATTGTTCACTTGAAGTTAAGAGAGGAATGAGAGGACATTTTGTAAACAGCCAGTAGCATTTCAGCATCTGTTACCGAGACATTAATCTTGATTCATGTTAGCAGAGATCTTCTAGAATCTGACTCCTGATGGGTTCTTTTCCTCACCGCAGGAAATGACCAACTTCCATTTTTACTTCAACTTCTTTTTGTCGTTAGGAGCTCTAAACCTGGTCCTGTTGGAGCTCTAAACTCGGTCCTGTTGGAGCTCTAAACCCGGTCCTGTTGGAGCTCTAAACCCGGTCCTGTTGGAGCTCTAAACCCGGTCCTGTTGGAGCTCTAAACCCGGTCCTGTTGGAGCTTTAAACCTTTTTGTCATCTTAGATTATTACTGAAGGAACTCGCAAATTATTTGGTTTTAGAGAAAAAAGTTTACAGAAACTTGCATTAAAACATTTTAAAAGTAAGACAAGGTATTATTATTTTTTTATTTTTTTTTTTTTAAAGAACTAATCTGTGACGCAACCATCCCATTGTTCAAACTATTTGGTGTTTTTGCAACAGTACAGAAAGTGAAAATTGTTGATTGTTTAGAGCCGCCTACGCTCCGTGGAGAATCTGTAGTTGAGTGAAAAGATGTTTGAAAAATAAAACCCAGTCTGTTCAGCTTGTTTTGGAGATCGGCACCAACCCTCTGCCACTCGTACAGAAGAGTGGGGTAAAAACAGATGGATGGTTGTTTTGGTGTCAGCTGCTGAT
This sequence comes from Kryptolebias marmoratus, assembly GCF_001649575.2. NCBI lineage: Eukaryota > Metazoa > Chordata > Actinopteri > Cyprinodontiformes > Rivulidae > Kryptolebias > Kryptolebias marmoratus. Next base: position 1,307,417 of record NC_051442.1, read on the forward strand.
GAATGTTAACTCTTTGTCCGAACGCTGATTGTACTGAAACCCTCTCATGGTCCAGGTTCAGATCGGACTCATGGTTTCTGCAGACACCCCCGGCTGCAGAGCCTAATTCTCAGTTTGAGTAAAAATGGAAGCAGAAGGAGCTTTGCCTTGGTGACATGTTGAAAAAGGAGCTTTCATGCTTTACCACAATGAGCTCAGTGAAAGTGGATTATTGCACCTGGCTGCTTGCAGGACCACCGGTGCCATCGAATCCCATCAAACCGGCATGCAGGACCCTGTTGGGACCTGAATAAAGACCGGCTGTGGATTACTGTGAGCACATTAGTTTCAAGTTTTTATGAAGACAGATTTAGGATGAATGAATACCAGCGTTTGAAATGACTTGTGGCTTGCAGTTATGGTACAGATGTAATAGAAACCTTGTGAGATTATCTTGGACTTCATATTTTATGAAACTACGCCTGCAAAACTGTGAACCCATCTCATCTGGCTTTGTGTTGGGTTAAACCCTGTAACTTCCAACCTAAAGACCTCTTTGAGTCCTGCGGCAGAATATAACTTTACAACGATGGAAAGGTAAAAATATCATCTTAGTGCGTTAAATACAGGCAGCCAGTGAACACTAAAGACAAATAAAAGTATCAGTCCTTAAAAGAATGACATCAGCTGCTTTGAATGCCAATGTTTGAAGCAAAGGTCTTCCATCTGTAATACTGACGGAGTTGTAGCCATTTGTAGTGTTTGCTGCGGTCACTTAGCTGTGGAAATGGGTGGATTGTTCTCTTTGGTTGGGGTTTATTCATGAGGAGTGGATGGATGGAGCAGGAGATGATGAAGGCTTTACTCCAAACTGTGGTGAAGGAGCGTAGCCCAAAGGAAAGGCTCCTGACTTATTGGTCGGGTCTGTTTTTACTCCCTCCTCTGAGAACGAAGTATGATGGCTTCCTTCGAAGGGCGGCCGGGCTCCGCCTGAGAGATGAGGCGTGGAGCTCCGTCCTGAGGAGGTTCAGGCATCTGATCAGGAAGGGAGGAAACCCGGGTCAGACCCAGAACTTGTTTGTGGTCAGGTTGCAGAGGGGAAACCCAGACCTCTCCCTCTCTCCAGCCTCCAACAAGTGTTTGGGTTAATATCTTGAAATCTGTCACTGTGGACATAAAACGGGACAGACTGGACCAGTTATGGAGCTAACGTTAGCATGTTCTACACCTCTGGAGGTTTCTGTCTTATTGTAGACTCATTTACCAGACCCTCCAGGATTTCACAATGCTGCGATCGCAACTATTACCGCAAAATCAAGCAAACCCCGCGAAATCGCAACTTTTTGCAACTTTGCCCAAAACACCACAATTTTAACCCAATATTTATTGTTTCTAAAGTGATTCACCACCGTTTCTGCGGTCTAGTCTCTTCTTTGTGGGTTTTGTAGCGTGGAATACAAAATAACCCCAAATAACTCAGGAAGAAGACACGTGACGTCACTTCCTGTTAACATCGGAATGCCGGGAGCGTGCAGGAGCAGCGACCGAAGCCAAAATGTGCGCTAATGCTTCACATTTGCCCACAAAGATTTCAGCAAACC
>NC_051442.1:1309094-1324325 GCF_001649575.2 Kryptolebias marmoratus
GAGGAGAGCTGCAGACCAGGGACAATCCAGAAATGCTCATGAATGTCAGTTTAGAAGCTATCAAAGTTCTCAAATAAAGCACCTTTTGAGAATGTCAATGTTTGTTGGGAATTATCTTACAAAACTAGGAAGTATTTGTGGTTTATATATTAAAGGATATGGTTTTTTATTGATTTTAGTTTTTAAAAATTGCAACTTTTAGGAAAATGCTCCGTGAAATCAGGCATTTTAGCCGCAACGATCACAAAAAATGCCCGCAAAATCCTGGAGGGACTGATTTATTCTTCTGCTAGCATTGCATTTTGAAATCCCTGGTCTTGATTGAGGTATGTTAGTTGAGTTTTCTTGTCTTCAAGTCAAACTAAGAGACTTCACGACTGATGATCGTTGCTTGAAAGCGATGCATAGATGGCGAAACATGATCGCATTTTATTACAGAACTGGAGAAAGCTATGAATTATAAATGAGTTGGAAGTTAATATAATATCTGCTCCGTTTTAAAGAACATGCTCTACTTCTGCACAGTCTCACTCCAGGAAAAAGGAAACCATCACAGATAAAACTTGAAACTTTTTGAATTTTATTTCTTGGGGGCAAAAAAAAAAGTTCATTTTTTTTCCTCTGTCCTCGTTCCTGCAGACTCCTTCATTTTTGTTTTTATTAAGCCGTCCTGTAACGCCTTTATCCTTGTACATCCCATATTTTTTCGGTTTTGTTGCCATTTCTTTTTTCACTTCATGCCTGAAAAGACTCCTGGAAGAAAGAGACAGAACTTATTAGAAATTTCCACCGTTTCAATTTCCACGAGCAGACTGTGAGATGAATTACCTGCATATATTCGGCACTCTGGTGCCACATTGCTGCTCTTCACTGTATTTTTTTAAAGCTCTATCATTTCTGTTTTGCATTAAGATTTAGAGTCATTTGGTGGGAAGAAGTTTCAAAGCGGCAGCGTGCATGAAAATGAGCACAGAGAAGAGATTTCTTCTTATTTGGTGGTAGAACGGCAATCCCTTGTCGTTTTTCTTAATTCCCTCCCCCCAAATTGCCTTTTCTGCTTTCCTCTTTTCCCGTACAACCACTTAATCTGTTTTTCCATCAGCGTACCTCTGTCCTCGCTTTAATTTTTGTCAGTAAATCCACTTACGGCAGCCTATCAGTTCAGCAGACACCCCTGTATAAACGAGTACAGAGGTCAGAAAAACAGACAAACGAACAAGTAAAACACAATAAGAAGCGATTTAATGATGGGGAAATGCAAATATGAAGCTCAAATAAGGAATATATCCGCTCTGATGCATATTTGGATGAAACTGAGAAAGTGGCGACTGTTCGTCTCCTCTTCTAATCGGCTTGGAGAAACGGGACGAAGATGGTTTGCTTCAAGGACAACAGGGTGTCTGCAGGAACCTGCCACCCCCGCAGGTTCTGGCATTAATCCTGACTGTGAACCCGGAGCTCGCAGGTTCACCCTCCTGCCAACCCAGATTCCCAGGAGCTCGCACACGTCTGGGCGAGGCAGCCAGTTGTGTTGGCAGCGAGGGATGTAATGCTGTTAGAACGGCCTCCTAACTTTCTCAGTCATCTCCAAACGACTTTGAAAGGACTTTGAGCCACGGTGGAGGAGGAGGAGATGTCCTGGATGGCGGTGATGGGGGACGTTCACGTGTTTTTGCAAATCATCGGGGTCCGATAATTGGCGTGCGTTTGGTTTCACCGGTGGCCTAGATTAGTTTTGAAAGCCGTGCACACGACTTTTCAAGAATTAGCTGCTCAAACTCAGAATTTACCTGTTTTTTTTGTAAATTTCTCACAATTGAGTCACCGACCAGTAACCATCCGTCCACCAGAGATCCTACAGTTAGCTGAGGCTTCATTTTCCAAATAAATAAATAAAAAACAGGTTTTACTTTGAAAACACTGTTCTGACAGGAAGAGAAGTAAAACTAAAAGCTCATTAAAAACATCAAATAAGAACTCTTTACACCACTTCTATAAATAAGCTGTAGTTTATGAACCCAGATGTTGATGCTGTGCTGGTGAAATATAAAGTTTTAGGAACAAAAAAGAAGCGAAAACAACAAAAACCTGCTTCCTCATCACCACCATGAAGCTCCTCGGCAGCATTCAGGTCACCATCTGTGCACGAAACCATAAAAACGAGCAGAAAGTTGTGTTTCTGCAGGGAAACGATGAGGAAGATTCATAAACAGATACACATTCTGATGGTTTAAACTAAAAGATTCTCAGGTTAATTAAAAATCAGATTAAAGATAAATGTTTTAAAAAGAAAACCATTTGAAGTTGGTTTTAAATTTGTACTTTGAATTCACAGAGACAGTTTTTATTTTTAGGTTTCTCATCATTTTTTAACCAGAATAGCTGATTCTGTTAAAAAACAGGAAATGTCTTCCAAAATGGCCACCTGCCAGCTTCAATTTACATGATAGTTTCCCAAACCAGAATCTAAAGTTGGCTACGAGTCGTAAACGGAGCGAGTTTCTCTTTCAGGACATTTAAACATCCTGAAGGATCAGAAACCCACAAACAGGTTTTATTTTGAAAGAAAAATGCTGCCTGCATGTCTGACCTCCTGGATATTTAAAAACTTAGATTTTCTGCTGTTTGGACCACCTTTCTTCATACAAACTGAGTTTTTTTGTTGTTGAATTCATGTGGACGCAAGAGACAATTATTTAGCAGATCAACAACAACAATCGAGCCGTTTTTAAACATTTTCTTCCTCCATCTTTCAGTTCATCTTCGTCTCTGAGCTGAATTTATTTCAGAGGAAACTTGAAACACTATCAGAGGGGAAAACAAATATATTTGGTAAAATGTTTCAGCTGAATTCATCCTCTTCTTTGTCTAGTTTGTGTTGTCATTAATGTGGATTTTCTCGCCACCTAGTGGTCCATCGTGGGTACTTCAGCTTTGTTTGGCTTGTGTGGATATTTATGATTTTAAATTTAGAGAATATAAATGAGTTCAAACAGAAATTGTCCTCATTCAGAGTCGAGTAGACGGGGCCTCAGCGAAGAGTCCACAGCCTCCAGGTTTTGGGTTGTTCTGCTTTTACAGGTCGTTTCTCTGGTTTACTCATTCAGGAAAAGGAAAAGATGAATGATTTAATAAGCAGCCGGGGGGGTGAGAGTCATCAGGATGACTGGATCCATCCGTCACATTTACTCCACAAACCCTGAGCTGGACTCAATGTTCTGGTTCTGTTTGGGCTGCTGTCGGTTCTCAGACCGACTGGACCTTTTTTATTTCTTTAGATTTTGGCTTTTTGAGATCAACATAAAGATCTTTTATTTCTGAGCTTGGTTTAATATTTGACTTCCACTGAATCTGAGCTCCGGTTTGGTTTTTAATAAATTAACTCATTTATCCTCTAACCTTCAGTGTTTAAGTTTAAATGAAGGACTTTTTCCTCTTTTTCTGTAGAAAGATTCTGAATAATAACGTCTTAACGTTATAAACGGTTTGAACCTCAGCCTGGAGAAAGACTGACGAGCTAATGGCTAGTCTGAGCTGGGCTTGGCTTTCCATATCTTCTCAGAACTCCTCTGTAATTCTAAGCTATCACCGTTTTTTGTGTTAGCTACGGCAGCCATCTTTAATTGGGCTGAATCTGAATGTTAATCAGTTGTAGAGTTTCATTAAAATATGTGCAGTTTTTAAATCTTCACAGTGACGTCTGTAACGGTCGAAGCCTAAATCTGAGAAACCGATGAAGTTCTTTTTGCAGTTGCTAAGGTCGCCTAGCTGTGGCGGCCATCTTGAATGCATGATAACTCCAGATTCGAGTTGTGGGTCTTTACCAGTGAGTCCTGAAAGGGTTTCATTTGAGTTTGTCATTAGTTCATGGGACACACACAGACACACAAGCAAAAACCTCATGGCTCCACCTTCACCTTCAGACGAATGTTTTGTGCACAAACTGGTGATTTTAGTTGATTTAGTTTGTGTTTCTGATCAATACTTTAATACTGAAGATGGTCTTTGTCTCTGTGAGCTTCAGTAACTCATAAAAAACAGACTTTTTGTAATTTGATGGATCCTGATGAAGGAAACTGGAGCACAGTGATTAAAGTCATGAAGCTTATTTTAGGTTTGAATCGAAATGAGAATCTTTTAAACGTTTCAGTGAGAAAAGCTCCACTGAGCAGAATCAGGAGAATGTTATAAATAAATAAATAAAGATGGTAACACGCTCAGATGTGTGTGTGTGTGTGTGTGTGTGTGTGTCTCCGCTCGGCGGAGGACGCCACGGCTCCGGCGAACACAGCCGTTCGTTGAGGGAAAGGTCAGGGGATCCGGTTGGTATTCTGCGGCTGTGCACGGTTTTGGCAGCACACTTGGCGGCGCGGCGGCACTCGAGCTGAAATGATGTTGCTTCCTGCGGCCAGGAGGCTGCGGCGCCAGAGCCACGTGGCGTACGCAGGACGCCATAAATCCTGCAGAGTAAATAAAGAGCCGCTCTCCTGATTCCTGCTCCTGGTTTCTGTCCACCGAGCCAAGAGGCGGGCGACGATGACAAACTGAATTCAAGATGGCTGCCACAGCCAACTGACCTTAGAAAGCACACAAATGGCTGCAACTGTCAACTTCACAGACTCTGACTTCACAAAAACACCAGGTTTTAGGTCAAACGGAGCATATTTACTGAGAGCTGCTCATTGTTCAAGGTTACACTTCAAACCAATTCAAAATGGCTGCCACCGCTAATCGACCTCGGCACAAAAACTGCTTTAACTCAGTCGATTTTACAGATGTGGAGCTGAGAGTTATCCAGAACGAAGCGGCTGCAGCTCCGTTTCTCATCAGATCTTTAAGTTAAAACTCTGCGTATCGCCCGCGACCGTCGAACTGATTTGTGCTGAATCCATTTTCAGTTCGTCGCTCGTTATTAAAGAAATGAAAGCTGAGATGCTGAACAGGAAGTCAGAACGGAGGGTTCTCCTTCCACAGATGTTTTGAACACAGAAATCAGCGTTTCCTGATTACAGGCTTACACCTCCCCTGCCGAGTCGGTGCAGCGTTCAGGCGCAGCAGGTTTCCTCGCCGCCGAAAAAGAATTACCTGAGTGCAGACAATACTCGGCTGCGTCGCGCCGCCACATGCAGAATGATACAAACTGTGCTCCTGCACTCGCAGCACCAAATGCCAAGATTATTAAACTGCAAAACACCTGTTTTTACCCTCAATCTGACAAAATGTGACAGCGCATTACAATCCTCTGGGTTTATGGAAAAATATTCAGGGAATTTGAGCAAACTGTACTCAGACTGAGTGACAACAAAGATGGCAGCCTGAGCAGCTCAAACACCCAAAATAGAACTGAAACGTGGAAAAGCTTCGTGCATCTGGCTGAAGGTCGTCTTCAGAGGAAACGCAAAGGAAAAATGTCCCGGTTTTTGGTTTTTACGGTTGATGAAGACGAGCCGTTTGTTGTCGGCGTTCTGCAAATAAAAACCGGAGCAGATTTAACTTTAAGCCTTTTTTTGTTTCCTTCTGTTTGCCCAGCCTGCCGCTCGTATCTCCAAGGACCACGGCGGCCATCAGCGATGACGTCACCGAGGCGATGACTTTGGTTGGGACGAACTAAGAGCCCAAAGGTAAGCGAGCGGATTGATGAAATTATTCGTGTTTTAACCGAAATCAGTCGAAAAAAACCTTCAGAGAACTGGAACGGTGGTTAACTTTGAGTTTTTCTCCCATCGGTGCTGAAATAATTTGGATTTTTTTTTTCTCACTAGTAAATATTAGGGTAAATATTTGGTTTAAAGGATTGTGTTCAGTTTAAAACCTGATTTTTGCTTCTTGTTTTTATAAAATGTATAAAATGTTCGTGTTCCTGTACGTTTCACTCCTATCAGAGCTGAACGTTTAATTTTACCTCTGAAATCTTTGGAGCACAGGCCCGAATAAATCAATATCTCCTGAACACAAAACTGAGTCCAATATTAGAATCAAAGGGTGTAAAAAAGAAAAGCATAGCCATACACATTTAAATGAGCTCGTTTAAAACGTGTTGTTCCTAAAGAACATGCATTCACGACCTCATTACCTCGTGCATGAGAAACAATAATTATGTTGTCGATTGTTATATTTCTGTGTTATGAAGGCGGCAGCAAGGAGCTGCTTTAAAATGGAAATGTTACTCATCACTGACTCGTAACCTTAATGGCCGGCTTTCCATTATTTGTGTCGCGCCCGTTAATGCAGCTGAAAGCCGGTCTCCGCTCAGAGCTAGGAACGGACAGCATGAAATCAGGACTTGCCACGTGGTTCTTCCCTATGATTCATATGATGGAGATGAAGCAAAGCAGGTTTTCTGTCGTGAATTGCTGCCTTATCGTGGTGGAGTTTGTGCCTGAATGATCCAGGGAGTTATCACCCAGCAGGGTCTCCCACGGCAGGTTGGTTCTGAAATACCTGTATGGATTAAAGACAGCAAGGAACTGGATGTCCCTATCCCAGAAGTGGGTTACTGGGATGAGGCCTGGAGTCAGGCCCGGGGGAGGGGCTTGTTGGTGATTGGTCCTGTTGGGTAGGAGGGGCCATACTGATCAGGTGGAGATGGGGGGTCTTCGTGCTGTGACCCTCACTAATGCCCCTTTTACACCGGCTCTAAAGGTCCCGGCTCCTCTCTACTCGGCTTGCTTTGTGTGCGTTTCCACCGGCATTTTTTTGAGGCCGGCCCTGCTTCTTTGGTCCCTGCTTTGTGGGCGGCGCAGGCTTAGCTCCTGTTCACTCATTGGTCGTGGGTGTGGCCAGATGAAGCATAAAGAGCGAAGGTAGGAATATAAGCAACAGCGTTAGCTTACCCTGCAACGTTTCTGCCGTCTGTCCCCCAGCTGAAGGCCTGTAAAGCCTGAAATCTCCGGCAGATAACAGCTGTCCTACTCCGCGCAACAATGGCGGCATCCAGAGCATTTCTTCCACTGCGCCTCTCTTCCTGAAGTCTCAGGAGAATCCCCATAAGTTTAAAAAACAGCAACAACACAGGGACAATGTTGTCCATAGCGCTTCCGTTGTTTACACAACTGGTGCCAAGTTTTCGTAGCTGAACTTGTGCGTGAGGTAATGACTAGATCTAGTCAGGCTCCAGGTTGGGTTCTGGATCCAGTCTCCTTGAGAGGATCTGGACCTTATTCCACTCTGGTGCGGGGCAACTTATAGCCCCCCAGCTTGGTGCGTTGGAGATGAGAGGACATCTTCCCTGCACCTTCAGGTGGAGGAGACGGGCTCTGACTTTGTGCCAAACTGAGGTTCAGAGTGTCCAGCCTTCTTGGAGGTTCTGGAAGGCGCTCCAGCTGGGGACTCCATCTTTCTGCTGAGGGCTTCAACCTTCCTGGAGGAGGTGGAGGAGGCGGCTGTTTGGGCCTCCTGCTGAAGCTGCTGCCCGACTCTGGAACCAGCAGCAGATGATGGATGGAAGGTTTTCTCTTTGACCTGCTTTTAACACCGTTTTACTGTAAAGAGTAATGGGGCACAGCATTTCAGCTTTTATTATCTTTATACCCAAATCTTTGGTTTTCATTAGAAAGCACAACAACAAAAAGTTTTTCAGACACCATTTATAAAATGTACTTTAAATTCAGAGGAAGTAGTATTCAGTTTTCCAACCTTTACTTCCTGTTTTAACAGTAAATGTTATTTTAATGATCTAAAACCCTAAAAGTATTAATTTTTTAAATTGTATTAGTCTAAAAACATCAAGTAGCAGTTCATAAGAAGGAGCAGAGTTCAGGGATTTTTGGTGTTAAACTAAGCTGGGTCTATTAACCATAAATATTCCACCATTTAAAGCCTTTTAGATTAATGTAATGTCATTCTATTTGCTTCGGTTCTGAACACGGAGGCATAAATGCCTCTCCTGTTTGTTTTCGTCAGGGGTTCAAACCAGCAACTGTTTGGTCCGATTCAGGTCTTAAAAATGATCCAAGAAGTATTTAAAGTCGGCCATTTCATTTTGTCTGAGCCGTTCTGCTGCTGGAACAACAAACACGTTCTGGATCAATGAAGACCTGAGGACTCAGAAACAAACGATGCTCTTGCCTTTGAAAACATCAAAGTCAAACCGTTTCTGCCTTCAACCGAAGTCAAACGTCTCCACAGAAGACGACTTTCTGTCCGTCTTCTAAAGCTGTCCTCTTTCCTCGGTGAATCAGAGAAATCCACAGAATGCTAAGCTGGGAGGGACGGCGCCGTGTTAGCGGGCTGATGAAGACAAATTATGTTTCTGCACATATTTTCCTCCATACGTGTGAAGAGGCTGATAATGTCCCGACGCCGAGCGCCCGGCCCTCCGCTAACACAATTAGGAGCAAAGAAAAAAAAAAAAAATGAGTTCAGTTTAAACAAAACCTGATTACAAAAATAGTTTCTCATCACTTTTTTTTACCAACATTGTCTGTTTTTATTATTGTCACACATCTGAGTAATTTCCTTCACTTCAGTGCAGATCAGGAATTTTCACCTCAGCTGAAATTTCAGCACACATCTCACTAAAACTCATCTTTCAGAACCAATTTAACGGCTTATCTCTGATGCAGCTGTCCTAAAGGTAACAAATAAGACTAAAGTGCAGGTTACAAGTTTCAGACTCCCGGCCTCGAGGTGCTGCTGTCCTGGACGTTTTAGGTGTTTCTGCTGATTCAAACGGTTTAATTACCTCCAGGCCCGGTCCAGTCCTCGCCCTGCACCCTGCGCCCCTCCATGAAGGGTTTGTGTGCAACAGGTTACAAGCAGACATTAGAGAACTGGGTCAGTACAGGTTACATCATCGACCTGCACCTCTGGGCCGTAACTGTGACGTCCAACATGGCTGACCAGTCCCTGTTTTGGTATTTTAAGAAGCTGCCAGTATGATTTTAAAAGTACAGTTTAGGTATTTTTGCTTTCCAAAGTCATTGCACGAGATATTTTGCTGTTTTGATAGTATTCACACCTGTACAGCAGAGAGAAACAAGAATTATTTCAAGACTTTACATTTAAAGACGCAGCTCGCTCTGTCACCGCCGCCATGTTTCTGCCGTTTAATTCAAAACCCTTTCATTGTCAATAAAGATAATAAATCAAAACGTCACATGCAGCAATGAATTGTGGGTAAATATTTCTCTGTAGTTTGCCTGGATGCAGGCTCAGCAGGAAGGGTGGATGTAGTACACAAAGGGGGCGGGGCTAAAGACACACTACACACTAAAACCCTTCAGCGTGAACGCACATCTGTGGGACACGAGGGTGGAAGTGTGAGGATTGGGACCGGGCCCAAATTCTCCAGCAGGAACATCTCCAGCAGGAGTTTGACCTCCGATGTAGAGGGCATAACAGAACGAAGATGGTCGTGCCGCGCGCCGCGGCTGACGGGGCGTTGTGTCCAATTCCAGAAGCGAACCCAGCGGATTTCGAAGGCTTCAGGTGTTTTTTGCAGTTTGATCAGATTCTGGCTTCAGTTTGTTGCAGAGGACCGTTTCACACAACCAGGGCCGATCTTGGATAACAGTTCAAGAATTAAATCTTTGAATCTGTTTTTAAAAAGTCAAACTTATCTGGAAATTGCCAAAGATCTGAGTTGGTTCTGTTTAATTAGCTGTGGATCAGAAGTCGGGGACATCTGTTTGATTCCCTTAATTACAAGTTTGCTGCAAATAACAACAAATATGACAAATATCATTTTACACACATAATTTGAATCGTAGTAAAGAACCCGACGGTTTGATGTAATTAAGTGATAAACGGCAACAACTTGGGTGTGATTTTCTTTATATAACTGCACATTTTTAGTCATTTAGTCTTCAAACAATCACGTCTTTTGTAAGATCTGTTTTGTCTGAATAATCCCGTGTTCAGAAGCACCTTTTTTATTTAGTTTGTTGGGCTGGAAGGCCACAGATGGTGTTTCTTACAGTAAAATGGTTCCTTTGACAGTAATCGGAGCTCGGAGGTTAACTCTTTTTCTGCTCCTGAATGCCAGCAGCACGAACTGAAGTTTTTCTGTCTTTTTCCAGCTCACTAATTACATTTGGGTTTGAGCAGCTTCATTAATTTTGTAGCAACAAAGCGTTTCTGACCCACTTCCTGACAGGATTTATAATAAATGCAAACCGCTTTCACAGAAACGGGCAACTGCCACTCGGTGCGTTTATAGAAGTGTAGAAAAGATGTTTGAACAAAGAGCCGCTCTTTGCTTTTACTGCTGCCCAGAATAAAAACAAGGATAAAGAAGTATTTCAGATATTTATTGATGAAGTCAGGTGTGAACATCAGATTGGACCTGATGCTTTATTCTGTAACACAAACACGTTTAAACTTTATTTAAAGACATCATTTTTTAATCAGTTTGACTTTATTCATGTGGAGTCTTTATTTATTTTTATTTTAAAGGTAATCTACTGGATGAAAGCTTATTTTTCACATTTATAAAAGTTGTCCCAAATGAGTATTTTAATGTTTTTATTTGGGAAGAAGCTAAAATCTGATTTCAGAGAAATGAAATGGATTTTAAAAACTTTGAATTTTTCCTGTTTTTTTAGGAAAAAAGAGCTTCGAAATCAAACTATTCAGACTTAAATTTGTTTAAATATACAAATATAATCATTCTAGTATTTAAAACAACAAAAAATAAACAAACTTGATGATAAAATCCAACTTTTCTGTCTTTTTGCTGCTGGCACATGATCAGATGTAAATGTTTAACATAAAAACGATTGAAAACGGTTGCGATTTGCAAAGAAGAGTGTAAAGTTAGCTGAAACTAAAGCAAATCAAGAAGCGGGAAGCGTGCAGAGTGTCTCTGAGCGGGTAAAGGTCGAAGTTAAACATCTAAAATCAGCCGTACTGTTGTAGATTAGCTGCTGTGTTTGGGATCATTGTCCTGTTTGTCACATCTGACTCCAGAATCAGCCCAAACCATCAGCCCTCCACCACTGTGCTGACAGCTGCAGTGCATTCTGGGTAAACATCTCTGCTGTAGCCTTGTTCCTTCAGGTTGAGCTGCCATGTTGGTCGTTTTTCTGCTGCTGCTTTAATTTAAACGGACGCCGTGATGTTGGACTCTCATGTTCTGATACATAAAACCTTCCACCTGAAATGGTTAACTTTTTTCTCCCTGCGACTGTACGAAGCTCCCATTAGGGTTTGATTTATATTCCAGTCCCAGCGAGGAAACAAAACCGAGTAAACACACACAGCTGTTATTCAAATGATTGTTGGTTTGAGTTATGGCTGCTTTTCTTCTCCAACAGTGGACTTTTTGAATAGAGTCCTGACAGAGATGGAGCGCAGGAATAATTGTTTCATTGCTCTGTTAGAAGCGGGCCCATCCATCAGCCTGCCACTTGTCCTGCGGAGAATGTGTTTAGTGCAGGGATGAAGAGCTGATCTGATGAGGAGGAGGAACGCAGTCTGAGGCTGCAGGTGCATAAATATTTCTTTCCATTGTCGGCAAAGACAATGAGGCTAGATTAAAACCGAGCTTCCTTTGTTTCAGAGCTTACCTGGGAGGTTGATTTAAACAGCGCTCAGTCTGACTTTAAATGTTTTTTTACTCGTCTTTGTTTGTGTGTGTGTGTGTGTGTGTGTATAACCTTGCTTTAAAAAACAAAGAAATGAAACCATGCTGGCTCTGATGTCACCCAGATGATTCACGAGGTCCGAGTCTGATGTTGGGGATTCAAGACGTTCTGATGGGAAACGAGCTACAGGAACAAAAACACCCGTTGGCCAGAAGAGCGCAGTCCTAGGAACGGCTAAGATACCGAACAGAACCCTGAAGAACCCGGGCCTCTGGTAGAGGACCTGAACTGGAAGTGAAAGAGGAACAAATGGGGTCGAGTTGGGTTTTTTGCTTTTTATCCACCCAGAGCATCATCATCATCAGGATCTAAGATGTGAACACAGCAGGCTCCGAGAACAAACAGCAGCATCCAGCAGGCCGGCAGACGTTGAAGACCGAGTCTCTGGTATGAAGAGTTGGACGACACCAGGACCTGATTGATCCAAACCTCCTGGCTGAAGAAACTGACCGCACTCCACAAACGCCTCACAGGACAAAGGAACCAGCTGCTGATGGAAGAGACCCACCCTGAGACCGGACAGTACTGATCATGAAAGACCCCCCCAGAAAGGAGCAATCCTATTCAATGGCAACCAGGATGAAGCAACAACCAAGTACCTACAGAGAGTCAGGCAGGTCCTGAAGAGCCAGCTGAACGGGAAGAACAAAGTCCAAGCCAGTGCCAGTCATCAGAGACCCTGCTGGGATGATAATCTGTCCAAAGGAGGAGATGGAAGCCCGTGAAAGCTCCCCAAGTCCAGCTCCCTGAGACTGAACACTGAGAGAAAGGAAGGAGGATCAGAACCACAAGATCCTGGAGTCCATCAGGAAGAAAGCCCCCAGTGAGAGAACCACGAGTCCTACAGAAAGGAGACAAGGATGTCTCCGTTTTGATGTGTAATTTGTAGACAGACCGTAAAAAAAACACGTGAGAAGTAAGAGGTTTTAGCTGAGTATTGGTTGATTTGGTCACTCTTTTTTAGGTATTTTATTGAGAATCAACGGCACACATCCCATAGCCGAGCCGCTCGTGTTGTTATACACTGTGTGGGTTCAGCCTTCCGTTCGGACCACATTAAAGCTGACGGAAGAATAAAAACCAAGTCCAGAGACTCGTTTAGATCGGTTTCTGAGGACGGGCCCCAATAAATACAAAGGTAAACAACTTTGAGTAACAGAAACCTTTTCTGACCAGAATACTGATGGTTTTATAACGTTAGGAGTTAAAATATGGTCTAATTCAGAGAGAATGAAGATGAGGAGGGTTCATATGAAGCATCAGAGCGCCTGAGACCTTCGGCGTCCTCATCCTGTCAACAAACTCTGAGATCTACAGGAAGGAGGAAACTGCTAAATTAGAAACAAACCGTGTCTGAGAATTTAATGCCTGATCGGAATGATGATGATGTTGATGGCGTTCATCCCGGCGACGCATTTATAAACACGGTTCCACTTTGTTCCGAGCAACAAGAGGCCGGAGAGACTGAAACTCGTGTCAGAGAAGCAGACGGTGGTGAGTTTGTTCAGACCGGTTTAATTTGGATGATTAATGCTTACCATCACTAATGAACGTGTAAATAACATCTCTGGGCTGAGACGTGCTTAAAAGTTCTGCACAGATAAATCTGACTGACGGCAGGGGACGGTGCAGATTACACGGAGCTGTCGGATTAACTCGTTAACCTTCCTGTGGGTGAAATTAGAAGAAGGAAACGCCAACATTGAATATAAAAACTGTTTCAATTTCAGCTCCTCAAGTTTGATTTCCAGTGAAGCAAACGAGGGTCAGTGTTAGGGTTTACTCTGGTTGTTTTCCAGATGTATTTATATGTAATTCTGAAACGCAGGTACGCATTCAACGTAAACAAAGCCCTCAGATTAATCCAGTAACAACCAGCCTGAGTCAGGTGGTCTTTAAAGCCAAACGAGCGTCGGATCTGAGATGTTTCTGTGGAAATAAGAGCGAAGCTGCTGCTGAAGAAGCAAAGATCCGGAGTGAATATCTGGGATCAGCAGGTTGGTAAAGATGGAGTCCGACTTTCTGACAAACTTCATGCCAGGAGTTATGGTTTTGTTGCCACAGAGTGAATGCATGTCGCCCGCCGTCCTCCAGGCCCGAGTTTTAGACTAAAATCATCTGAGAAACGAAATGATGATCCTGTCAGTCGAACCTTGGATTATAGCCTTTCTTAGGTCCGTTAGCTGTGGCAGCCATCTTGAATTGGACTGGCTCCAGAAGTTAATCTGTCGTAGATGAGATAACGTGAGATATTTTGCTAACAGACGAGACTAAAACCCTTTAAAGCAGCTTTAATTCTGAGTCTCAAACAGTTTCCTGACGTTTAGCAGCTGGAGATCAGTGATGAATGTGCCGTTAATAATAATTATAAAACTACTACTTTTATTTCTACACATGGATAAGAGAACAAGTCGACATCGGCTTAGATTCAACAAAAAACTACAAAGTGTCCTTAAGAAAGTGCAGAAAGAATCAAAGCAACAGTTGTGATTAATTGATAATACAAAGGAGGTAATATTTCCTTATTAAAGAGTTGGAGCCTTTGTCACCTCGTTCCCTTCGAGTCCTCGGAGGAAATGAATATTCATGGAGATTTAATCGCAGAATATTAGGATCTAACGAACGTTCTTGTTAACGCCGTCGTTGTTGTAAAACACAGAGTTTTCAGCTGCAGGAGCCAGATTTTCCTTTCCCGTCTCAAATTAAAGCCGTCTTCACTCGATGAGCTCTTCATTACAGACAATTACAACTCCGGCTCCTTCATGCCTTCACCTAATTGGCTAATTACGTGGAAACCACTGAAATCTGAAAATAAAAATAACAAATTTAAATATTAGATGCCTCACCTTAGACTGGAGGCCGAACGGATCATCCAAACATGAATAAAACACAAAACAAAGAGTTTAAATCTGCAGGAAGGTTCGTGTGACGAGTTCAACCAGAGATTAATGACTAACGAGCTGAAACTGAGCCATTCAAGCTGGGAGAAGCAGAACGAGCTGAAAGCTAAAAATATCAAAAGGCTAGCTCAGAGCCTCAAACAGAGCCAAAGAGAGGAATGTTTCTGAAGGAAATGAAGAGGTCTAAATGTAAAACACAAACACTAAAACGGCACAAAGTGTGCAGAAATAGTTAGATTATTAAAAAAACTGTGAAACATTGTCAGAATTCACAGAAACATTATTAATGCTTGTTGGAGAGGAAATGTCCGTTAATCAAACCTTTATTTTAGCTGCAGGGTTTAAACCCGGCATCAGATCGTTACCGATCAAAGGAAGGAAGTGATGAAGATTATTGTGTCTGAAGAAATAAGAGCCTGAAGGCGTGGAAGGAGTCTTGTTTTTTTAATTAAAGTAAAAATAATTTGATCAATGAAGCTCAAAACGTCTCCTATTGATTCCAAGGATCCTGAAGGTGATTCCTGTGACTTCCTGTGAAACTTAAAGACGTTCAGAGCCGGAGAGCAACTCGGCTTCCCGTCGGCGACCTTTTCTGTGTCTGAGGTCAACCGCTCATTATCAGTTACAATGAAGACCAAAACTTCATTAAAACAGAAGCATTTATTTAAAACAAGTGACTTGAATGTGTATATGACATGTATTTGTGTGTGTGTGTAAATCCATGGGGATCAGCCTCGTATGAAGCA
>NC_051442.1:1324800-1332909 GCF_001649575.2 Kryptolebias marmoratus
GTAGCAAAGCTGCGCTCTTCTTCGTAGACATTGAGTTTGGCTGCAGCTGCACACAGTTGCAGCGCCTCCTACAGGAAACTGGTGGAGCTACGCAGAGAACCACGCCGTTCAGAAGCCTTGTTTGGATTCATGTTTTTATAAAACACTGAGATCCGGACCTCGGGGTCCTCAGTGGGAGCTGAACGCAGAACCGTCGAACTTAAAGAGCAGCGAACAGGAGGCAGAACTTTGGCTTCTTCTTGGTCTTTAGTTTCTTTTTATACAGAAAAAACAGACTTATGGGCTGTTTTTATAAAGTATTGAAGCTTCAAATTTAAAATAAACTGGTTTTCTACCTTTGGTTAAAATCAAATTGTGTATCTTTGCTGTTTAAGATGAACTCCATTTCTCCAACTTTATTTATTTTTTATTTAGGGTGCAGCTCTGCCGGGTAGAAAATCAGATTCATTGGTTGGAACCAAGACTTTATTAACAGCTGTTCCTTTTATAGCTGTGTTTTGGTGTTTTGGTGCTTTCAGTTTCTCCTCCTGTGTTCAGGATTTACAGGATCGTCTTGGATCCTCCTCAGGTTATTCCTCAGCGTTGCCGCGCTCAGTCTCCATTTTCAAAGAGCCAAAGTTCAAGCAGAAAGAAAGCGGTGGAGTAGTGGAGCAGAATACGGTTTTTATTTTAACTCGGGCTGGTTGATTGAAGGCTTCGGCTAAAAACAGAAACACTCGAGGCTGAGAGATAAGCGAGCAAACGCGTGTCGGCGCCGTCTCAAGGTCCAGCGTTAAGTGACATTTTCTGTCCATCCTTTTACGACTCGGGCGCCCTGGAGACGCCGCGGAGTGGCTCCCAGATGAGCTCGGGTGTTTGGACCTGTGATTTTCAGGAGCTGCAACATTAAAAGCTTTAAAACGGTCATTTTTAAAAGCAGAGGGCGAGTAAAGGTGCGGGGAAAGTGTGGCTCTGGTTTGAAGCATCTTTATGGATTAAATCTTCACAGATCAATGTTGGCTCAGGACTCCATCACAGTTTCTTAGATGTGCAGACTGAGCAGCTTGTAGACTCGTGGACGCACGAGGCTGTTGGTGGAGCAGCCATGTTCCGAACTCCGTCTGCTTCGGCTTTTTTCTGTTTAAATATTTAAGCAGGTTCCTTCTTACGGGCATCTGCTTCTAAAAACAAAAAAAGTAGCTGCGGTCTTCTGTGGACTCGTTTCAGTAAATAACTGAGTGACACCAAACGAGGGAAATCTGCTGCAGCACCGCGACAAACAGCAACAAACACCAAAGTGTGCTTCGTCGGGATCACGGGGGATAAACTAAAATTAACGGAAAAAAAAACACATTTAACTTGTGTTTATATTATAGAAAATACATTTTGCTACTGAGTTACTGAAAAATGATGAAACAGCTGTGGCGGCCATTTTTGTTATCACCAAGGACATCTGTCTGCGGACAAGATTACTGAAAAGGTTATGAACGGATCTTTATGAAATGTTCAGGAAACGTCAAACATGGAACCAGGAACAAGGGATTAACATGTTGGTGGTGATGGGGTCAAAGGTCACAGGTAGCTCTTTTGTTAAAACTTGTCTCTGCAGAGGTTTGCTCTCTATTTGTTTTGCTTTTTGTGCACAAAACCTGATTTTTTTTGTGTTAAGCCAGGTTTTATAGAAGTGTTTTGAAATGTTAAGACCTGTTTGTGAGCAGCTATTTATTTACTATTGAATAATTGGTCTTAATAATGAACTGGATCTTACCTTTGTTGTGTTTTATTGGATTGAAAAATGAAACTAACACTGAATTGCGTCGCATCGTAGGGCCTGAAAATCCCTGAAGTGTCTGATGTCCTCACTTGGACTCGGAGCGGAGTAAATTTGAGTAATTTGGAACATGTTTGTGAAATTAGTGAAACAAATTTAGCCCGAGTGGTTGGAGGCGTTTGGAACCCGACTCTTTCCGTTCAGCTCCTGTGAGTCTGAGGAACGTGGGACGACTTCTAGGAAGGATTGGTTGTGAATTATGGACTGATTGGAGGTGAAAAAAGGGGAATAAATTGTGATCCAATTATGATAACATTGAGACATAATTGAAACATTTTCTGACTGAACTGACATGAATAAATTTGGCGGGAATGTCACGAATTAAAGCTGCATGGTTGGGGACAATTTCATTTTTTTTTCCAACAATTCAGTGTCCCTAACCAGTCCCTAACTAGTCCCTAACCAGTCTCAGCCCAGTGAGATGTAGGCGACACCTTTTTGTCTTCGGCCAGCTTCGTTTTTATTGAGTTAATCTGATCACGGAGGAGTTGAGAGGTCTCCAAAGGACAGTGGTGATATTATTTCCACTCAGCTTGTCACCATCTGACTTACAGCTGCCTCGTCTTCAGGTTATTGTGCTTCATTTAGTCCCCCCCGCCCACCTCGGTGCAGACAGTAAAACGTGAGGGCATTGTTTCAGGTCACGCAGGAATATAAATCACGGCGGCACACGTGTGCTGATGGCGTTCCTGGAGACTCGGCGGTGGGGGGGTTCATTAACCTGCAGACAGGAAGTGACCCCTGGAAGGAATCTGCTCTCACCTCAGAGCTGCTTATTTGTTTTCTGACCCATTAGCTCTGCAGATTTTTGGGACTCTATCCTTCCTTTTCTGTTTAAGGTTGAACTCGGAGGGGTGGTCCACTGAAAGGACCTGATCGAAAGCTTCTGTCACACAAAATGTTCGTTAATCTTTTCTACGCCAACCTTTTTGTTCCGAAGCAAATCTGCTGAAACAGAACCAGACAGAAAAATAAAAAAAAATCAACTTTTCAGTTAATAAAATGTCAAATATTGTGGTTTGTAGAACGATCCAAATTCCTGTCCAACTCGCTTTGTCGCATCTCACAGTCTGCACTTTTTAACAAAAGAATTAAAACGATTTTTTTTGGTCCTTTTTTTTTTTTATTTCATCTTCTGCTGCCATGAAAGGTGGGCGATCATGTAACTGCCTGTAAAACATCTCCGGATTAACTCGTTAAAATGGCCGCCACAGCTAATCCACCTCAGCAAACACAGAAAGGGGCTCAGTCGGTTTTTACTGGTGGCGGCTGGGAGCCATCTTTAAACGATATTTGATTACTTTTTATTATTTGAGTTAATTTCCTTTGACATGACAGTTACAGGGTCGCCTCTCTTCTTTTCTTTGTGAGGATTCGGAAGCAAACAACGATGTAATCTGGTAAAAAGCTCCGGTGAGGAGGTCAGAACTCCAGCAGCTACGATCCATTTTAAAAACCAAACAAATGAATCGAACAGGAAAGCTTTAAAGAGGACGAAGAAGGGAGCTAAGATCAGGAGTTCTTCTGTTTACGGTGTAAAAACTGAAACTTCTGCGTTCTGCCGAGGTTAAATAAGAAAACCAAAAACCGAACCGTCCAACACCCACCCACAGGTTTAAACGCTGAAACGTCTCATTGTTCAGCAGAAAGAGGATTAAGAGCAGGAAAAGTGATCTTTAAGATCCCGTGAGCAATGTGTGGGATGATAAAAACATGCTGCAGATTATCAGGAGCTCGCGGTTAATAACGTGTTCAACTTCCTGCTGAATCAATAATCCGCCGCCGACGGAACGGGTCTGTGACTCGTTAGTTCCTTTCAACACTTTTCTGCTGCATGAAAACACTAATAAAGTCCGAAATAACTGTTATTATTATTAATATTTTAAGATTAAAGCTAAAATACTCATTTATTTACAGGTATTGAGAATAAATCTGAAATAGGAGTTGGCTAAAGTTGCGTGAGAGCCGTCAGGTTTTAGAAACAAAAGAAATGGCAGCAAAGTTTATTTTAAAAATAAATGAGCTTATCATGCAGGTTATTATGACTTTTCTGTGAAGTTAGCTTAATTTCCAGCAGGGCGGCTTATTTTACCTGAAGATGGCCTGGTTTTACTACTGTAAACGTTTCCAAACATCAGTTTTTATTTATTTTCAATTAAAGAGAAGTTGAGGGATTTTCTCTGCTTCAGGCCACCTGAACAAACCCTGCACGGTTTCTTACAACGAACAATTAAAGACATCTTTAGAAGAAAAGAAATAAACAAAATTAGGCGGGAAGATACTTTTCTTACTTCGTAGTTTTGAAAAAAAAAGTCAAAATGTTCGAAAAACTACTTTTTAGGAAAGTGTTAATGTTGGCTTTGACTGTTTTTTAAATTAAAATAATATTTTTGGTGCAAACAACATCTCAGAATAAGAACTGGTTGTTTTTAGTAGTAACCTGGTAAAAGTGCTACAATAAAAGAAAAAAACAGATTCAGGAGCTCAATCAGCTGTTTTTAACTTTCTTTCCTCAATATTTTATTGCTGAGAAAACAAAAAACAAAGATTCAAACTGAAAGTTCCCTCCGAATATTAAAAAAACCTTAATAATCTGTAAATATGAGCCAAGTTTGGTGCTTTAACACCTGAAGGAGATAAACCTCCCGTCTGGTTGACTGGTGACCGGTTAACGATGCTGCGGCAGCTTTCAGGCTCGCAGGTAAAACGCTTGTTAAACTCGTTCACAGTCAATTTAACGGCGTTTCCAGCCGGATGGAAGCCCCGCCCCCCCCTCGCCTCGCCTCGGCTGCGTGTCTGAGCGAGCATCGGGATGTCGGACATGATGGGTGACGGAACCACTTCACGTCACATCGGTGGTGTTCAGGAGGGAAGAGAAGCTTGAAGCGGCGCCGCCTCGAGGCTTTAATATTTCAGCTCCGACTTCAGGCTTTGTTGTTCTGAAGCCTTTTAAGTTCTCCAAACTTTATCAGGTTATCGATGGGTTTGTAAACATTTTATAAAGGATTACCAGTTATTTCTCTCACGCTGTTCGAACACTGAAGCAGGTTCACTGTCTAACTTTAAGTTTATTAATTTCTTTATAATTTAAATTTAAATCTCAACCAGTTGTTGGTAACTTGCCTGCATGTCGCTGTGAGGATTTATCCTTCGACAAAAACTGAAAACTGCTGGCTGCCTGAGGACTCCAGGGCATCCAGGAGGGTCCAGGAGGGTCCAGGAGGGTCCAGGAGGACTCCAGGAGGAGGGGTCCAGGAGGATCCAGGGGACTCCAGGGGACTCCAAGAGGGTCCAGGAGGACTCCAGGAGGATCCAGGACTCCAGGAGGGTCCAGGAGGACTCCAGGAGGATCCAGGAGGACTCCAGGAGGATCCAGGACTCCAGGAGGGTCCAGGAGGACTCCAGGAGGACTCCAGGAGGACTCCAGGAGGATCCAGGACTCCAGGAGGATCCAGGTGGATCCAGGGGGATCCAGGGGGACTTCAGGAGGACTCCAGGAGGATCCAGGGGGATCCAGGAGGATCCAGGAGGATGCCAGGAGGATCCAGGACTCCAGGAGGACTCCAAGAGGGTCCAGGGAGATCCAGGGGGACTCCAGGGGGATCCAGGAGGATCCAGGGAGATCCAGGGGGACTCCAGGGGGATCCAGGAGGATCCAGGGAGATCCAGGGGGACTCCAGGAGGGTCCAGGAGGACTCCAGGAGGATCCAAGAGGACTCCAGGAGGATCCAGGACTCCAGGAGGATCCAGGTGGATCCAGGGGGATCCAGGGGGACTCCAGGAGTATCCAGGGGGATCCAGGAGGATCCAGGAGGACGCCAGGAGGATCCAGGACTCCAGGAGGACTCCAGGGCATCCAGGAGGGTCCAGGAGGGTCCAGGAGGATCTCCACGAACCCTCAGACCGTCTCTGGACTCCTTCAGGTCTCCAGTTCTGTGATTTTCAACCTTCTGCAGCTCAGACAGAAGTGAGGCTGAAGGGGTGAAATAATTTGAGGTGTGTGGGACCTGCTGGTTCTGACGGAGGAGGGGGGGGGGGATCTCAGACCATCGCTGTGACCTTCTGTCCCACAATCCATCAGGGCGTCGGAGGCTTCGTGGCTGCATGCCAAGATGACAGATGTGCCTGTCAGCCGAACACAGTCCGGCAGGACGACGTGGCATTTTACCGGCTCAGATTATCGTTCAGACTTCGACACCTGGAAACAGACGTGCCGTTTGCTGCTGGGAGCGGCGTGGTGAACTCAAACCTTCGGCTTCCTCTGCAGCGGGAAAAAGATTTTTCTATTTTCTACATGGAGTTTAGTGTAGAGAACACAACGGTTTGGATAAATATAATGTTGTTCATCTTCAAGGTGAAATCTTTGCTACGTAAAACTACAAACAATGAAACTATAAACACAAGAAATTACTGAAAATTAAAAGTTTTACTCAACGAGTCTGGAAACACTCAAAATCAGGTTTCTGTAATTTATTTTAAAATTTATTCTTTTTACTGAAAAATCAGAAAAAAATCAGTTCTGTGAAAATCCTGAAGGAGCTAAAACTGAGCTGGTAGCTAAAGGTCGCGGGGAGGTCGCTAGGAGCTAAAGGCAGCAGAATAGTAACTAAAGTTGTAAAAGCGCCCAAGCAGTAACTGAAATTGGCAGAATAATTGAAAGTATTGAAACATATGCTAAAGTTAAAACAAACAAAAGTAGCGGTTAGCTAAATTTTAGCTGAAAGTATCAAGCAGTAGCTATAATTAGCAAAACGTTAGCTGAAAGTGGCTGAAAGGTAAAATGCTAAAAAGGGTATGAAGAAAAATAAAGGCAGTAAAAACTGAAACAATTAAAAATATATTTTTAAGGAGTTTAATAAACCTCAGTGTTTGTCTGTGTGGATTTTTATTCACAGAAGAACGTCGTAGCGGAGCTGAAACTTCTTATCCGGCTGGTTAAACACAAAGTATTCAGAAGTAGTTTGATTGTAAAGAGTCAAAGCACTTTAAACTACCTTAGAATACGTGTACTTGTACTTCTAACATCCAGCAGAGTTTTCACCTCCGTGTGTTTGTCAGCTGGTCTTAATGTTCTGGCTGGTTGGAAAGCAAACAGCCGAAGTGTTTTGACGTCTGTATCTCGGTGTGAATGATAACACGCAGCATCAATTAGCATAAGAAACTCGTTTCATCAAACCTGCGGAGCTCCGGCGTCAGATTCTTGTCACGGCGTAAAAGACAACAAAACGTCTTTTGTTCCTCATTTTTCTTCTCCTGACAGTCGTCTTCATCTCCTCCTGCTTCAGTTCAAACTGAAGATTTCAATTAATCCGTTTCAAGCGTCAACCATAAAAAGAATTCAGCTCAAAGAGTTTGTTTGCGAATAAAAAAAAAACAAGAATTTATTCCAGTTAATTTGTGAAAAAGTAAAATTTTTCTGTCCATATTGGATGAATGCAGCTGATAAAGATGAAGCTGTTTCAGAAAAGCGGTTCAGATCATCAGAGGCAGATAATTAACGGTGTGAATAACTCTGATAATTAGACTAATTAACCTTTTCAACCCCGCAGCCGTCACAGGAGCCATCAGTTTAAATTAATGCTGAAAACAGTTTAAAATCCCATAAGTTGTTGTTAAATCGAGACAAAGAAGCGAAACGTTACAATTAATTTAAACTGAGTTGAGACTTAAAGACCACTTAAATGTTATAAAACAAATTCTCAGCCGGGCTTTGGGTTTATTTTTCTTTTCTTGATGATTTAATTATTATTCATCTGAACTCAATCAGGAGTGACACGTTTGAAATGGATCATTAAAACATGAGTTTAAACCCAGAGTTAACTTTTACCACTTTAACCAATTCAGAAAACAAACATTAAAGCATCAGTAGAAATAATAAACAGGTTCCTTCCTTCAGTTGGAGGTTTCTGCCTGGAAAACAAAAATCTCTGTTTTTTTTTAAATATCCTGATAATCCGTATCATCAGATGTTGGAGCAAATCAGCACGCGCCGCTTTGATTAAAGCTGCATTTCCACCCTTTTGCTCCAACGATGCCGGCACGAAAATGAAGCGTTGAGATGTTAGAAGTCTGTTTTTCATGAGAGGAAGCTGCGAGGAGTTCGGCTTGTCTCATCTCAGTCCAGCCCCGAATTATACAATCCCTCCAGGATGTCGCGGGCATTTTCCTAAAAGTTGCGATTTTTTTTTTTTTTATCAATAAACAACCATAACTTTTAATATCTAAAAAAAAAATCCTTCCTAGTTTTGTAAGATAATTACCAACAAACATTGACATTCTCAAAAGGTGCTTTATTTGAG
>NC_051442.1:1333039-1342916 GCF_001649575.2 Kryptolebias marmoratus
CCTCACATGTTTTGCAGACACAAAGTGTTTGTCGATGCGTTTATGTTCCATGATTACACTGCAGGACGTGCAAAACAGCTGCAGCTGGGGAGGAAACTGGTTTGCTGAAATCTTTGTGGGCAAATGTGAAGCATTAGCGCACATTTTGGCTTCGCTCGCTGCTCCTGCACGCTCCCGGCATTCTGATGTTAACAGGAAGTGACGTCACGTGTCTTCTTCCTGAGTTATTTGGGGTTATTTTGTATTCCACGCTACACAAACCCTCAAAGAAGAGACTAGACCCCAGAAACGGTGGCGAATCACTTTAGAAACAATAAATATTGGGTTAAAGTTGCGGGAAAGTTGCGATTTCGCGGGGTTTGCCTGATTTTGCGTTAATAGTTGCAATCGCAACATCACAAAATCCTGTAGGGTCTGTTTAAACTTTCGTGACAATAAAATCAAATAAAACAATCAAAGTATCGCCCACTGCCTTCCAAGCCAGAGTTTAAATAGTTGTCAGAGTTATTTTTGTGTTTACTAAGTTTGATTAGCTGTGGCAGCCATCTTGAATCGGCTGTAGATGAACATCCTTTCAGTTTTACACGAGATATTTTGCTAACAGGCAGACAAAAACATGTTCAGGTAGAGACATGATCGCCTACCTTTAACGGCAGTGGTTCAGACCGTGGAGCTGCGGTTCTGGCAGCTTTTATTTTGAAAGTTTGAGTCGGTAAAGAATCAGTTTTCCGCCGTGAAAGTGGATTAAAGCCAAACCTGCGAACAGAAACCTGCTAAAGCTGCGCAGTTTGTGTCGGCAGGAAGAAAAGAACCGTCAGGTCCAGAACCGCTAATCTGCCTCCCTCCTCCTCCTCCTCCTCCTCCTCCTCACTCCCACCCACCTCCAGGAGGAGGAGGAGGAGAGTTTAACCTTCTGATTCTTCCTGGATCCAGATGTTCTCCTGTTTTATTATATAAACTCTTACATCTTGGATCTTTTTATAGTTTGCCTCCCACCTTTCAGTGCTGCCACCTAAAATAGAGAACTTTGTTTTCTTACATAAAAGTAGAGATGATGTAAGCAGGGCGGATTTACTCCATCACTGTTTGAAGCTTTTATTAAGAGAAGACTGAAGGTCACATTCATCATCAATAACAGATTAAATCTATAACTTTCAGAGCACTTCATCTATTCATCAGATCTCTTTGTTGGTAATACGTTGTAATAAAAGCTGCCAGTACTCAGTTCTAGAGACAAAATTAGCCTTTTAGGATTTTATTACCAAATTAAAACTGTCAACAAACAAAACAATAAATCGACACAACAAAAACAAAATTAACCCTGAGAATTAGGGAATAATATTTCGAAGCGATTACTGAGCTGATTTTAACAGTTGGATTCACTTCACAATGATTTAAATACCAACAATCAACCTTCATGGAAACTTTGATTAAAATGATCTAAAACAAATAAATATTTTTAATTAGGATCGCAGTTTTAGGTTCTGGGTTTGGATAATTTATACTATTTAGATAAGTAACTTCACTTTGGTATTTAGGTCAGAAGAATGATAATAATTCTGCAAGATGGGAAGTAAACATTTATCGTCTTAAGGCAGAGATGTCCAGACCTGGTCCTGG
This sequence comes from Kryptolebias marmoratus, assembly GCF_001649575.2. NCBI lineage: Eukaryota > Metazoa > Chordata > Actinopteri > Cyprinodontiformes > Rivulidae > Kryptolebias > Kryptolebias marmoratus. Next base: position 1,334,660 of record NC_051442.1, read on the forward strand.
AGGGCCACCATCCTTCAGGTTTTAGATGTTTCTCTGAGTGATTAACAGGCTTCTGTAGAACCTGAAGACCTGCTGAAGAGCAGGGAAACAACTAAAACCTGCAGGATGGTGGTCCTCCAGGACCAGGACCAGGACTGGACCCCTCTGGTTTCAAGTATTGTAGCCAGACCGAACATTACTTTTCTCATCACCATGAGGGAAACTTTGCAGCGCCTTACGGTGGCCAGCCGTCACTGCATCCTTCTGACTTCAGAGATGTTGATCGGACTTCTGCAGAACCCCGGAGAGGAGTCAGGTTGAGGCACGAAAGCCCCCGGATGGTCAGCGTTTCGTCGAGGGTCGTTCGAGGTTGTGGAGTCAGCTGATGGAATCAGAAGTTAGAGGTTGATAAATCTGCCATCCTTTAACTGGACTTACCTCTTAAAGTTCTTGTTAACTTGAGCTTTTTTAAGATTTTCTACTGCTGGACTTAATAAGACAAAACTAGACGAAACATATGCTTTTAAACTAAGGTAAAAACAGAATATGACAAAAACTGAGCGAGCCAAGGTCCCTCTAGTGTTTCATCCAAAGTGAAGAGATGTCGAATCACCGTGGGCCTCTCAGATTCTGATAAGGTCAGGAACTTTCTGCGGTGTCTGGATACACTGAGCTTATCTTTTCCTGTTTAAAAGAGGTTCTGATAGCAGCACTGGACTGTCTCCTGTAATAAAAAGTAATCAAATTTGTTAAACCATTTGACTAATTTTCTATTAGATAAATGCAGATGCATCACCAACATTCATTTCTTTAACAAATTTTTAAATTTGTTTAAAAACACAGATTTCATCTCTGCATAAATCGTGTTTTTCGAGAGTTTCTAAAAGAAGTGTGAGAACACTCTGTCCCTTCTGATAAGATATTCTGAGTTTGAAGCCTCAGAAAACAGAACGGCCTCTGAGACACAACAGTTGCTGGAAAGATGAATAAAGGTCAGAGGTCACGGAAGAAGGGGTCCCTTATTGCAGCAGAAAGTATTTTTGTGTTTTGTTTCATTCTGGGCAGGAACTGTGGAAAGAACCGGAAATTTGCCTGTAGCAAAACTCTGGGACCAGAACATTTATGCAATATTTAAATTTTCTCTTAGTGAAAGCCATGTTGGGTTTCAGATCTGTACCTCTCCACGGGCTGTTAGCTTCTCCCCGCAGACAGAGGCAGAAAAATAAAAAACACAGGCCAGACATGGAAATAACCATAAATGCTAGAGAAGCTGAGCCTGAAGTGAGTTACTGTAAACCCTGAAAACCCTGTGCTGTCTAAAATGAACTGATGTAAATAATGGTTCCTAATAAGATATTTTGCTAACACATGGGCTAAAATCTTCTAAAAGAACACAGAGATGCAGCAAATTCACATTTTGCCTCATTTCTTAAATTAAAAACAAGGCCTGGGTAAGAATATGTTAAATGAGGGGTTTGAAAAACAAAAAGTTGGTGTGTGGAAGCCTGAAGTTGGTGTGTAGTCCAGCATGTCCCCTGTCAGGAGGGGAGAGTGTTTAACAAATGACTCCCAGCCTGGGGACACGGGGGGGACGGGGACATGGGGGCCGGGGACCTCTGCGAGAGAGTCAGCCAACAATAAATCTCAGAAATCAATATGACAGGGCCCGGGGTAATCAGTATCAATGATTTTAAACTGGAAGAAGTCCCCCAGGGACGGGAATGATAACATTTGTTCAGCTTGGAGCCTGAAAAACATCCCCAGGTTGAAAGATTGGAAAAGAAGAAGAAAACGAGGAAGAAAAAGACAAAGATCATTTTGCTTTTTACCCAGAAGGCTTTGCAGCAGAGTTAGAATCTCTCTTTTGCTTTTCTGTCATTTTCATTACTCATTCTTCTTCTTCTGTCTCCTCTGGTCTTCTTCACTCTGACCTGTTAGACTTTAACCCACTTCTGTTTTTATTCTTCAGTAACAGACCGTTTCTTTTGTTTGGAGCATTAGCAAAGAACCTCTAGAACTAATGGACGGATTCTAATGAAGCTCTGAAAGTAATCACTGGATGAACATCTACAACTGATTAAAATGTGGATTCAACCCAATTTAAGATGGCCGCCACGGCTAATTGACCTGAGCCAACACAAAAACACTACAGCTGTTAATTTTACAGATACTGAGCCCATCCGTCCATCCATCCATCCATCATAGAGCTGAAACGTAGGTGGACCAGTAAATTTAGAGCTTTGCCTTTCAACTGTTTCTTCACCACGACAGACCGGAGCAACGCCCTCATTACTGCAGACGAGGCCCTGATCTGTTGATCCATCCACCATCAGACTCCCAGAAACTGGAGCTCTTCAGCTTGAGGCAAAGACTCATCCCTGACCTGGAAGCAGCATTTCACCTGTTTCTGGTTGATGGCCTCAGGCTCGTCTCAGCTGTGGACCGTCCCAGTGAACGCTGAAGGTCATGGCCTGAAGACGCCAACAGAACCACATCCTCTGCAAAAAGCCGAGACGAGACCCGGAGGTTCCCAAACTAAATGTCCTCCTCTCCACGACTGCACCTTGCGGTCCTGTCCATGAACACCACAAACAGGATTGGAGACGAAGGACAGCCCTGGTGGAGTCCAACCTCCAGAGAAGTGTCTCAACAGTCGGTCCAACCCCCTGGAGTTAATCTTCCCAGGGAGTCTGAGACGTGTGGTCCCTCTGCAGTTGGGACGGTCCCCGTCCTCTGAGGGACACTGAAGAGACACAATGTCCAGAGCCTTCAGGATCTCAGAGCAGCTCTGGTTCTGCCTTTGACACATGATGAAGTTTTAAACCAGGAACTGGCGCCATCCATATCTGTCTGTCCCGATTAAATAAACCTAATAAGGTCATGATAATTTACTGCCGACTGGTTGACCTGGTTCCTGTTGAACTTGGCTGGTTTCCTGTGCAGCAGCTGAAACTCCTTCCCTTTCACCGAACACCGTATTTAATCCGTCGCTCCTCGTGGCTCCGGGTGGAAATCTATTAAAAGCTACTCTGTCATGCTTAAAACATCCTCTGTGGGTAAATGCCAACAAATAACATTCTGTCAGCGTTTCCCTGTCCGAGTGTCCTCCTCCTCCTCCTCCTCTTCTTCCTCGGACCGTGATGCCTTCACCCGCTCTGCAGGTGGAGCTTAACGAGCGTTCGAGTCCCGGGATTATCTTCTGCTTTTTGCTGCAGGTTAAATGTTCTGATTCTGAACTCAAACTTCATTTCTGGCTCCAGTGATGCCAGTTTAACCCACATAAATGCAGTAATATTAATAATAATAATAATAAAAACACTTAAAGCTTTTAATTTAAATTGGAACATTTTATGTTTTAAAGATTTTTAGTTTTTCTTTGGTCCTTTTTATATAAATCCTACCTGCTTATTATTCATCTGATTAACTTATTTAAAAGCTGCTTTTTTGTTATGTTTTGTCTGAATGCAACACTTCAGGCTTTTATTCTTCATCTTTCCTGAATATCGACTTGTTTCCGTGACGCCGTCAGCTCCTGACCGGTAAAAGTTGTAATTAAACTTAAAAACTGTGTTTGGTGTGAGATTAATTTAATTTATAACAGTCTAACCTGATTCCTCCAAATGAAAAATTACCACCCTGGTTTTAAAAAGAAAAAAATACAATTTATTCAAAGTGAAAAATTTGACTAAACTTTTCTAACTTAGGGGTCAACGACACATTTATCTGTTTTTATCCTACACAAAACATAATAGTTGAAATAGTTTAATAATTTTATTTTATATATAAGTAAGAGAATGAACCGACTCAGGCTAGAAAAGGAATCTTGTGTTTAAGTTTACGCTGAATTATTTAAACTTAATTTACCTGGCCTAGAAGCACTAAAACAGTCTGGTCTGAAGCTTTTATTTTGGAATAAACCTGTAGATTTATCTGGTTGAAGACTTAAGACTTTAACTTATTTTAAAGTTTAAATTTTCATGTTTTAATCTGTCAGAGAAGGGTTAAAACCTTTTAAAACAAAAATGGTTTCAGGTGGTTTGTTTCTAATGATGCTCATGTTTTTATTTATTCAGTTTCTAACAAAATATATAAAAAAAATCTCTTGTCCTTATAAATATTTTACAGCAGGTTTGGTGTCTGGAGCTGATTTTTTTAAAATTAAAATGAAAAATTAGTTCTAACTACGTATTTTCTTTTTTTATTTGCCACAGTTGTGACAAACATGTTTGTTTCTGTGATTTCATTGGTTTGGAGTCGAAGTTTCAGACGGGTCAGGAGCTGGAAGGTTTGGGAACCGTTGGGATAAATGTGTCGATGGGAATGTTTGTCTTAAGTCCTGGTCTCTGGTTCTGGTCCGGGTTCCAGGACGGATGAAGCGGATCGGTTTGTTTTGGTGATGAAACTGGGCGTGCGGCCAACCAAAGACATGTTTGGTTCTCGGATCAGAGGACGGATCTCAGAGTTTCTGTCTGAAGAGATGAGCTGAAATGTTGTCGAAGGTGAAACCAGCAGGACGCGCTGAGTCGGCAGTTTTCCCGATCAGGTCGTAAAACGGCGTCCTGAAGCCGCCGGCGGCTTCATTAGGATCCCGTCTCAGATGAAGGTGCTGAACATGGACTTTACTTTGCAGCGTGCCGTTAACAGCGAGGGTCGGCTTCTCGGCGTGTAATCAAACGGCTGCGGAGACGCTTTGCTGGAACTTTAGCAGTTATTAGATCCAATTAGAGGGGCTGGATGTGGTCTTCCTACAGAACATCTGCTCCGAGTTCAGGGCTGAGGAGGAGACCTGAAGGAGGTCCGATCCATCCAGAACGTGACGCTTATCGTCGCCCATTTTCGTTTCTCCGTTGACGTCTCATCCTTTCATTGTGCCGCTCATCACCTCCTCAGCCCTCAGCTCTGTTTCTTCAGGTCCTCCTCCGTTACATCTCAGCTCCTCGCCGTCGATTCGGAGCAGATTAGCAGCCATCAAACTGCCAGCCGACGCCGACTTCAGGAGCTCCGGTGTTAATCTGTTCGCCTCGACAGTCGGCTCTTATTGTTGATGGAACAAATAACTGACGAGCGCAGATGTGTTCAATCAGGGTTTATCTGTAACTTCGTTGGGTGCCTCACACGAAATGAACCAAACAACTAAATCTGGCTGACTTGAGTTAAAAACAGAGACAGGAAGTCATTTATTTCCCACAATAAGAGAGAATTATAACAATAAAAATGTGAATATTTTAGAAAACCATTTGAAGTTTGCCAGCTACTGTCTGAAACACAGACGTCCAACTTTCTCCTGAAAATACTCAGATATGACAAAGCAAAACTCTTATTTTGAAGAGTATAAGCTTTGTTTTGAAACTGCGAAGGTCATGTTAAAACCATTTCCTGTTTGAGTTTTTTGAATTTTAAACACTTATTTCTGCAGAGGTTTATTTCTCCCTAACCTGAAGGTTTCACCATCAGTCTGACAGGAACCCTGAAGCTGAAGCCCGGATTGATCCGGCGTTCCCTCGTCTGGTTCCAGTCAGTTTTAAGTCCCGCCTCCTCGACATAAATGAATAGGACTTTGGTTTTTCTCATTGATTCACGTAGTTCTTTCCTTGCTGCTGTTTGTTCAAATATTCATTTTTCAAACACGCTAAGCTGGAATCGGTAGTTTTAGCTTACAAGATAAGTCATGTGACGCCATGATTGTGTGCAGGGGAGTAGGCGGGGCTTAAAGCCCCACACGCCTAGACCCAACATGGCAGCTCCCGTAAACCAGGACCTGTTGGCTTCAGTTAACAAAAGGAGGACCAGATTTTATTTATAATCAGTTACTGAAATCATGGCGGCAACCATGATGGACCCGGTTTAGCGCTCCAACAGGACCGGGTTTAGAGCTCCAACAGGACCGGGTTTAGAGCTCCAACAGGACCGGGTTTAGAGCTCCAACAGGACCGGGTTTAGAGCCGGTCCCACATGTTGGAGGTTTTTTATTCGTCTTGTTTGTGAATCAGAAATCGTGACGTAAATTAAGGAACGTCGGCTGAATCCCGATCCGGCTGCTTTGATGCCGACTAACGTGGACGGAGCGGAGTTCCAACAGTTCGGACTGGAAAGCTGCCAGACGGTTTTACATCAGCGGAAACGAAGACCTTTCTTCAGGTCCGATAACTCCGATCTGCTCACATGTAACTGGCCATTTCCCATTTCCAGCTAAAGGTCAAGAAAAACCTGCATTAGTCGTTTTTCTTCCTCCCTGTGCCCATCTCGTCACAGCGTAACGTTTCTCTGAGCTTTGATTTAAAATAATCAGGTGGAAGAAGTAAAGCGCAGGGTGCAGATATACGGCTGTGTGGTTCTGCAGGCTTGTCATGGATGAAGATGGATGCTCAGACTCACTCTCAGGGCGCTCAGACACAATGTGATCATAAAAGCAGTCAACACGGCTCCCTCTGCGGAGCTGCAGCTCAATATTCAGCTTTGATACTGCAGGTAATAAGTCATCAGAGCTGCGAGAGCGGAGAAAAGGCAGGGCTTTATTATTCTTGCAGTCCCAGGAATGTTCCTGAAATGTCAGGAGCAGGTCTGGGGCTTCAGGAAAAACCACAGATTTTAGGAGATTAGGAATCTGCTGAGCTGTAGCTGTCGGCCTTAAAGTGAGGCTATGAGCGCTTTGAGTTACTGGAGACCAAAGTTTCATTTAAAACCATTTAAATGAGGTCAGGAGTCTGAAAACCTTAATCCCGCCTAAAGTCTGATTCGTGAAGGTTTGTTACGAGCCGTCGAGGTACAAATACATCATGATGGTAGAACCGGTTCAGAGTGAAAATCTGAGAGTTTTTCACGCAGTTTTGTCTCCAGTTAGTCTCCAAACGTTGCAGCCTGGAGAGATCCAGCTGAGCGGTTCCGTTTAAAGGCACAAAATAAAGGTTTTATATTAAATATGCACATACTGTTTATACGTTAAGATATGAATGTTCCTGTCTGCACTGATTGGTTTTGCCTCACAAAACGACTAACTAGATTTAAAAAACCCATTAATGGTAAATCTGTGTGGTCAGAAAAGAAAGGAGAAAGCGTCAAACATGGAGCTGAAAGGGTTAATATCTGAGGAAACTTTATTTCTCGTTTCTCTGCATTTAACGTTGACGCCGTCGCCACCTAGTGGTGCAGCGTGGGCATGATGGTGTTTCTGTTAGGAAGAAAAATATAATCATTTAAATCAAAAGCTGTAATATAGTCGAGTTCTGGCTGTTAAAAGTTAGAGAAGTTAGCTCGAGGCTAAAGTTGATGGGAAAACCAATTCAGAGCTAACAAATAAAAGCTTAATAACATAAACTGTGTATATAAATACTAATTATCTGAACTGGTGTCATTAAATCCTTCAGCTTTGCTCTGCACACAATTTAAGTTAAGGTTTTATAAAGCTAACGTTAAGTGTCAACATTTAATAACGCCACGAGTTATAGATCTAAAACTAAGTATCTGTCAGCTGGAACAAGCCGTTTTCTGTTTTTCTGACTCGATAGCTGTTGAATTGAAGCCGACGCAGTGGTTTAGATTGATTCTTGGCGTTTCTTTGTCTGTGCAAACGTGATTGTGTCGTCTTTAAAAAGCTCCGAGCCGTCTGATTGGTTAGCAGCCGTTTAGAGCTCCGGGATTGTTTGTTGTTCGCCGTTCAGCAGGCGTGCAGCCCAGGGAGTCGAGGCCTCGCTCCCCCACCCCCCCAAAGACCCGAGGATTTGCATTTTTCCTTTTTATTTATTTACTGGCTGTTCTGGTTGAATCGTCTGATGTTGGTTCGAGTCAGTTTTTCTTGCAGATGCCGAGTCTCCCACTGGAAACGTTTTCTCCTGCAGCTCATTAGGTTTGCTGCGCAGGTGTTTGTTGGATGTTTTCCAGTTTTCTGAGCCACGAGTGACTTCCAGACAGAAACTCCTTCCTGCCAGCAGCTGCAGACACTTTCAGACCGTTCATCTGAACGTTCAACCGTTTACGGCTAAAATCTGCATTAATGCGACTGGATGGAGATCATCTATGAAAGATCAGGTTAAAATCAGTCCCTCCAGCATTTTCCTAAAAGTTGCGATTTTCTTTTTACTAAAATCAATAAACAACCATAACTTTTAATATCTAAACCAAAAATCCTTCCTAGTTCTGTAAGATAATTACCAACAAACATTGACATTCTTTATTTGAGAACTTTGACAGCTTCTAAACTGACATTCATGAGCATTTCTGGATTGTCCCTGGTCTGCAGCTCTCCTCACATGTTTTGCAGACACAAAGTGTTTGTCGATAC
>NC_051442.1:1343066-1363574 GCF_001649575.2 Kryptolebias marmoratus
TTATTTTGTATTCCACGCTACACAAACCCACAAAGAAGAGACTAGACCGCAGAAACGGTGGAGAATCACTTTAGAAACAATAAATATTGGGTTAAAGTTGCGAGAAAGTTGCGATTTTGCGGGGTTTGCTTGATTTTGCGTTAATAGTTGCGATCGCAACATCGCGAAATCCTGGAGGGTCTGATAAATCTGATGACTGACGGCTTTGAAGGCAACAAGTGGGACCAGACCAGACAGGACCAATGGATCCCAACTCTTCTGAATGCTAAGAAGTTGCTTCTGCAGTTTTGAAGAATTAAAATTGTTTTAAATCTGTTTTCAGCTGATCTTAAGCTGCAGGTTTGACCCGTCCACACCAGTCGGACTCTCGGCAAAGGTGGAGCGATAACGTGTTTGTCTGTTAGCAAAATATCTCCTGAGTCATCACTGGGCGAACATCTGCAGTTCAGTCCAGTTCAAGATGGCGGCCACAGCTAACAGTTCGTGCAAAACGCAGAAAATGGCAGCAACCGTACAGACACCGGGGTGGTAGTAGCTGAGACTGATGCATATGTTTGTCTGTTAGCAAAATATCTCCAGGAGCACAAAGATCTAAAACTGGTTAACTGCTGGAGTCAATCCAATCCAAGATGGCTGCCACAGCTAATCAACACTAAAGTTTAGATCTGAACCGTTTTCAGTTTAAATTTGATGATTTTTGCTCATTTTGCTGTAAAAATGTTCGACTTGAAGTGAAACTTTTAGGCTTTATTCACTGATTTTGCACCTTTTTAAACGTCTCATCAGGAAAATGAGAATATTTTTGTGATGTTCTGATGTTCGTTTCCCTTCTCAGATTGTTACAGAGTAACTCTGAAAGCTGATGGATGCTGGAGGTGAAACCCTTCAATGTTTCTTCTGGAATGTTGTAATTATTCTAAACATCCCTCCTCCTGATTTGACTGATTGATGAAATAGTTTTTTTTGTGGGGAAATGGCGACAGCGGACCCCCCCCCCCACAGCCGTTTTAATTTAAAGAGCAAAAACACAAAGCGGCACCAACGTGATAACAGGGCGCCGGAGGTGAAAGAACCCGGGGAGAAACTTTGTTCAGGCGGAGGATACAGTTTTTAATTTGAGTCCTCAGCAGATCCGCGCCACCCTTCATTAACCTGCCCCGAACTGCACATTAATTCACATCCCTGCTCTAATTGGGCGGCGGGGTCTGGAACGGATGCTGCGCTCGTGTGCCGTCCGCCTGGAATACAGAGGAAGTGATTAACTAACGGGACACGGGTGGGAGTGTCAGCAGGACGGCCGCACGCCGCGAGCGAAAACTCTTTGCTTTAAAGACGAAACATTTAATGGAACCAAGGAGGAGGGAGGAGGAGGCGTGGCTTGCCCGTTACATCACAGGAAGGACAGAAAACATTCAACCATTGGCTTCCACTTCAAACTGACCCTCAGCTACTACCACACCGCGATTAGCTCGGATCAGTTTCAGCTGTTTGTGTGTTTCAAGCTCGCTCGTCGTTGGCAGCCATCTTGAATCAGGCTGACCACTAAAGGATAATAGTTAAAGGTTTACATCCTGGTGAGTTTCTGTAGGTTCAATGACATCCGGTCCGGTGGTTCGAGAGACTTTTTGGTAACAAGCGAGCAAAAATATTCTCGTTCACCTGATGAGCAGTTTAAAACAAACAAACAAACAAAAACAAGCGCGGCTTTTTAACAGTTTCCTTTTTCTAATTTGGAGGATATTGGTTGGTTGAGAGGCGGAGCCTTGGTCTCTGTTACAGAAGCCGGTTTGGTTTCCAGCACCTGTTTCCATGGTAACAGATCCAGCTTCATGATGCTGAAAACCCCAACCCGAACCCTGGTTCCCAGAACCGGGTCCAGGAAGGTGTTCTGAATGGATCCATCATGTGTCAGCTCAGATCTCAGGGTTTATTTCCTCAGTGATAAGAAACAAGATTGACTTTTTACGTCATGTTTGTTCTTTTCTTTAACTTTAGGTGGATTAAATAATAGTTTCCTCCACTCTGTATCTATAAACGGCTTTATTCCTGATCGCATTTAGCAAAAAATCCCAACTCTTCCCTGAACATCGCCCGCCATTGTCTGTTCGTTTGTCTGCACTGTTAGCAAAATATCTCCTGAACTGGGAGGATTTCAATCTACCCGGCTGCCAAAACTCATCTTTTAACGACAAAAACAGCCAGAACTTGGTGAAAAGAGACGCATCTCGCAGCATGTTGCTCTGGTGGCCATCTTGAACTGAATCTCTGAGAGGCGTTCTTCAGTTTTAAATGCGATTAGCAGTAAAGGTGTTTATTCATGAGCTGTGGGACGTTCAGCCCACATCGGAGGCAACATTCATGTGAGAGATTAGAGAGATGTTCCGGTGGGCGGAGGAGTAACTGAAACCTGAGCAGCTTTAGCTTTAATGCTTCATCTGTGTCCGTACGTTACCTGCAGCTGCACGCACACCGCCGCTAAACCTTTTACCATCAATAAGCCTTATTTTCAGAGCACTTTTATGAGTTGCTGTTAAGTAAATGCTGCTGATTCGTCCACATTTTTAAGCCTCCATATGTCGGCTCTGCTGAGCTGCTAACTTCTTAAACGGGAACTTAAAAGATTCAATAAACGCCAGGTGTGTCTGTCTGTGGCGTCACGGCCGGCTCGGGTTCATCACCGCCGCAACAATCCAACTGTTGACTCGGCCCGGAGATAACGGCGAACAAACGGCAACCATTTTTACCCTAAACTGTGGATTTTATTAAAAGTTCTGTCTGGATGCCTGTCTACAACCAATCAGCTTCATTCAGTAGAAACAGCAGACCCCTTCAAAGCTTCCTTAGTTTGTTTTTATTATTTCTCATGTAGAAAACTTATACAGGATTATAAGACGCACTGTCAATGAATGGTCCATTTCCAAACTTTTGTCATATACAATAGTGATGGGCCAATGAAGCTTTCCAACACTTTGCTTTGCAAAAAGCTTCATTACTTGATGCTTCATTCATCGCTCACTAGTGACACCTGCTGGTGAAACTAACAGCTTTGTCTCAAAGTTTTCATCAAACTCATGTTCAGTAACAGGAGAATCAATTAAATCCTATTTAATTATTAAAATGATTTGTAGCCAATCTGATCCCTGTCCATCAGTGGTTGTTGGGTTTTCTTATCTGACGATGAAGATATGTTGGACTTTAGTGTGTTGTAGATCCCAGATATGAGAGGTTTTTCTCTTTTTCAACCACTGCTGATGAAAACTGCTACCAAACCACGAAGCAAGAGGGTTTGTAGTGCTTTTATTTTGAAAAACGATACACAAAACGAAGCAATGACGTGGCAGATGTAACGCGAGGCCTCGTTTGTTGTTGATCACGTGGTTTTGCGGGGCTTCATCGGACACGCCCCCTTTTACTCGGTCCACGCCTCGAACCCTGGCCTCAGATTGTCCCATCACTAATGTATAAGACGCACCTCCTAATTTTTGTAACTTTGCGCGGACCGCTCTGTTTAAAATGGCCGATCTTGGTAGTCTAGCGGAGCTGGTTCGCCTGTTTTAGCGTTTATATGATCCCTCTATGAAAGATCACAAAGATAATCAAACAGTACTGCACCGACGTAAGCGTCAAGCATAAACGCCTCCACCGCTCGCCGTGGGCGGAGCCCTGCACGACTCCAACTGAGCCTTGATGCTGCAAACTCCGCGGCTTTGTAGTTTAACCAAAATCGTACTAAAACATCACGACTTCTTATGTTTATAAGGTTTTTTTGAGAAAACTGAAGGCTTTTAAGTGCTCCTTATAGTCTGGAAAATACGATACATCTTTAAGTTGAACGTGTTCTTTCTAAAACAAGACCTCTTTGTTAGCAGACATTATTTGGTTCATTAATAAGTTTTGTTTTAATGCATTAAATCTCATCTTAAATTTCACATATTTAAAGTATCATAGGAGAGAACTAAATGTACTTTTATGTATTTTTTATCACATGCAGAGGTTCTTGCTGTCTCTACATGTTTTCTTTTTGTTTCTAAAAAGTCCTGCTCTTTATTTTCTTATGGACAATAAAAATCAATGTTTTGTTTATATTTATTTTATGTTAATTTGACCACAGAAAGAGCTTCCTGTGGAAGTGAGGATAAATTGTGTTAAAATAAATGTGGTTCCACCGCAGCTGACCCCTTTTAATCAGTTTTTGGCTGCTGTTTCCTGAGATCTGACATGAAAACAAACGTCTGAGCAGCAGAAGTGTCTCCTGAAACGAGTGACCTCCACAGCTCCACGCTGCTTCACTTCTGAGGGGTTCTGGGTCAGATTCTGCTGATCCGGTCCACTCGGTTAACAGTGGGAGGGCTGATCTGCCGTCAGCACCACCTGACCGCAGAAACTTGGGAAATAATATTCGTCTGGGATGAGCTGATCAGCTTAGAGTCAGCCCCTCCTTCATATGCTGACCGGATCTTTCTACTTTCTCATTTTAGGTGATTAAAAGAATCCCCCCGGACCCTGTCAGATACTCCAGATCAGCACACTGAGGTGAGTGTTTGTGGGTTTCAGCCTCTAATTTCAGCGTTTATGTTGTGTCATGCATCTGCTCTTATACTGCGAAGCCGCCTGGGTGAAACTGATAAATGAAGGTTGTCAGTGACGGGGGGGGAAGCTGCAGCTAAACAAAAAAGTTCTTAAGTTTTTGCAAAACCTCGCCATAAAAAGTTTATTTTCTGCACTTTCTGTTGAAGTTTAGAGAAAGAATTAATTTCCAACAACTCTTGTCCTGAGTGGCTGTGAAAACACGACAATCTTTACAGCCGAACCACCAGTTTGGATCCACTGGTTCTGGTGACGCGTTGGTTTTCTTCATCCGTCTTTATCTGGTGCTCGACAACCAAACAAGCTAAACAAATCTGAATCTTTGAAGGAATATGTGTCCCTGAGCCATGTTGGTCAAACCTGTTGGTGCTTGAAGTGTGTTTTAGGGAAGACTCTCAGATTCCTGCCAACATTTGGGAAAGTATCACATTATCTGTGTTTAAGTCTGTCTGCCTAAATATATACAGTTGTATAAAACCAGCTTATCTGTTCATCAGCTGATCATGTCTTTAAAACATCCCTCCCAGAAATCCACACAAACATCACAGATTCAACAGGATTTTCCTGAATTCTGATCAATTAATTTGAATTAAACACATATCATAGCTGCTTCAGATCAGGGCTCTCATGTTTGGATCTTTCTCTCCATCCTCTCAGCTGTTAGGTTGTAAATACTGATCAGTAAACAGCTGGAACTTGTTATTTATTAGCTAACCTGAACATTTCCAGGCCTCCTCTTGATGCTCAGACACAACTTCCTGCTGCCTTTCAACCACTTTGAAAAGCTTTCTTTCCTGCCTCCATCTTTATCTTTCTGCCTCTCCATCTTTAGCTCTCTGTCATCAGATGAGCGGGTCTCCTCTCTGCTGGGAGATTGACAGCTGTCAGTGCTTGGGGAAGTGGGCGGGGCTTACGNGTACGCTGCAGAATGAGTGCTTTCTCACATTTAGCCGCCAAAATCACTAGATTTGTCGCTAGTCGCTTTAAAAAAATGCTAGACGGATCTGAAAACTCGCTAAATATAGCGTTAAAGTGACAAAAAGACTGCGTGCGTGTGTTTTTGTGCGTGAGAAATACAAAGTGTGGCGTGTGAGGACCAAATGTGCACAGGGTGATGCAGGACAAGCACCAGAAGCCATCTTTGAGTGGTGGCCATCTTGAATCAGTTATTCAGTTGTAGATATAATCTGATGAGGATTTTCTCAGAGTTTCATTACAATTGAGCCAAGGGTTCACAAGATATTTTGCTAACAGAGCTGATAATATTTAATGGCAGAGTTTCAACCAACAAAGACGCACAACGTGTAGCCCTCAGAGTCCACGGTGGGGATGACTCGGCTACTACCACACCAAGTTTGACCCTAATGTTTGTAAAACTGACTGAGTTTGTTGTCAAAGATCAGTTGGCTGTGGCGGCCATCTTGAATCAGGTCCACTCCAAAGTGTAATCACTTTCTGAGAGTTTTCTAACAGATCCACAAAACAGACAAAATCACCGCCTGCCTTGGATTACAAAACCATTTTTAATTCAACCTTCTGCTGACTGAAAAACTATTTTATATCTGTTTAAAACAGTTCCTGAAGATTACTGTTGGTTTGGTTTTTCAGACATCTTTAGTTGCCAGATTAATAAGTTTACTGAAGTTTGTACTGGCAGAAAGAAATGAAGTTTCAGATCTTTAAAAAATTGAATGTAGGAGTGGGAAATATGGCCTGAAGCTGGTAATGTGACATTTTGTGGCTTTGTTTGGATAAACAATACATTGCAATGTTTTATCTGCTCTAAATCCTTGTATTTCTGATAAATTCAACCACTGATGCATAAAATGGCACCGTTGTGATGAGTTAAATCTAACATTTTTTATTTTTAATGTTGCTAATATATTAGCATCCAAGGACTTGTACAACTTATTGCAACTCCTGCAGCTTTGACAAATGCAAATACATCAAAACGTGCCGCTCAGCTGAGAATATTGTGCTGACTTTTGGTAGCAGTATGTTGTATAAACGTCAGCAAAAAAACAAATTCTCCATCAAATTCATTTTAGCACAACAAGAGAACCTGGTTCCCATTGGAGTTTAAACCAGCTCTCTAAGTTTTCCAAACTAATTTTTCTTTTCAATAATCTTTACTCTTCTTCTACAGTTTGTACATCTTCTTTGAACCGGTGTGTTTCTCTGGATTTCTCTCCAACCGTTCACCCAAACTCTCATTGAGTCTCATTTTTTTTGGAGTTTTCTGTGGAACAGTCATACTCTACGGTCAGAATATCTTCACCTAATTTGTGTTTTTTTAAATAATGTGTGTGGTTTGTTTGCTCAAGTAAAATCTTTGTCTGTTTCCCATCAAAAAGAAAGCTGCTCATTTCCAAACCATACGGCTGATGGAACGTAAGGACAGAAAGAATTTATTGGTTGTTGACTTTACTTGACATTTCTTTGGTTAATCAGACACTTTTCCCAACTAAAAACAAACCTTCTGTTAACCAGCCCTCCTAAACATTCATTTATTTTAGGTTATAGAAGGTATGGACCAATCTTCTGTAAGTGCACCATTCTGCAGATTCATTAGCATGCAACCACTAAATACTAGCCTTCCAGCTTTAAATTCATACTTTTATTTGCCTTTTTCCAAACAAATCTTACCTTGCTAATACCAAAAAATGCATATTCATTGCCAGGATAATGTTGCAATATAAAGAACTGGATGAAATATGATGCAGTTCAGTTGGAGAATAAATAAAGACAGAACCATGAATGCTTCAGGGCGAGCCCGCAAACATAAAGAACCAGAATGGAAAGAGAATATTAAATATTATTCTACAGAAGCTGCTCAGGATTTACATCCGCAGGGAGAAAAAAGAAACTTCTGCAGAAATGTGATTGGTGGACCTACAGGAGCTGCAGTTCTTCTAAAATAAAGCTAACAAGTAAAGATCATGTGCAACATGCATAAATATGATCCAAAAAGGAAAGATTGTAAAAATTAATCAGGCTCTGCAACTATATTAGACAACCTTCCTCTCCTTCGCTTCTACTTAAATGTGTCAAATTAGCCTCAGACAGTTCTGGATGCTGCCAGAAGTTAAAGTTTTTATGCATCAGTGAAGATCCTGCTGAAGTTCGGTGTATTTTAAGGTCTGTTGCCAACAAAGTAAAAGTCAGAAAAACAAGCCGACACGTCCTGAAGCACAGAAACGTTTGTTATTGCTCCTGGCGTCGCCTCTCGCCTCGGCTCTGTTTTATTTCATAAAACCACTTCTGTTTCCTCGCTTTAGGAAACAACTGTGAAATCAGCCTAACCGCTCCGGAAACATGATATGTGCCAAAATGCAGCTGACTGATCTCTGCGCCTTTTGAATTGTTTTTGCGTCAGTAAAACGAATTCAACAGGAAGAGACACCTGGGTCCCATCACACCTGAAACATATGCTGCGTGGGCCCGAATTTAGGGGAGACACCTGGGCTTCTCTGCTGCTTCACGAAGCAAAAAACCAGACTTCACCTGTGATTGAAGGCAGTTCTGTGAATTTACATAAATACTATTTGAATAAATATCCCTGCTGTACTCTACTGTGCTGCTGGAAAATATCACCTGACTTTTTAAACTATATTCTATCAATGAAAACTGGTACATACGGTGGTTAAGATATACTCAATTTAGGTTAAACGTTAGTTTTTATTATTATATATAACACTAATTTACAGCATGTTACCTAAAAAAAAAAGTCAAATATTTAATACATTGGTGCCAATTTGTTTCTCTGGATGTTTCAGATCAGTTTATAAAACAGCTGGGAGGGCTGCAAGCTTATAGAGTTAAAAATGTTGTCTTTTGTAAAGTTAGGGGTTAATTTTTTTGCTTTCCATCAGCTTGATTTGTAATGTTTTTTGTTTCATTTTTTAAACCTCCTTTGTTGGTAGTTTTACTCCTGGTCCAGTTTTTTCCTTTCCAAACTGTACGAAAGTACCGGAGGTGCCGGTAGAAGCTGCGTTCCAAACTGTGAGAACCAGTACATATTACTAGCTTAGTAAGTTTGTATGCCTTCATCTTGCATGTCCTAAACTTTTTGACAAACTTTAGTTTATGAAGCACATTTTCAAAAGGTTTGACATTTTTTATATTATCTGAATAGAGCTGGTCTTTCATGAATAAAGTTTTAAATTATGGATCACCTATCAGGGACAACAGTGACACAAATGACTAAAACTGAAAAGCATTTATGTAAATAAAGACCTGTGCGCAGTATTTGGCTGCCCTTTTCACAGAGAAATCACCTTAAAAAATACATAAAATCTTCTGAAGTTTGAGGAGCAGCTAGTATAGAACTATAAAAGTTTATCTTCACAAACCCTAATTTTATTTTTGACAGTATAATGTTCAGGGAGGGCTGAGCAGCGGTTTTACTGCCGATTACTCTGCATGAGCCTCCGAGGCGAAAAGACGGGAGTCAGAGACGCAGAAGAGTGAGACGGTCACAAAAATGAAGAGGAGGGCGACTTCTGGACAGAGGAGGAAATGGATGCCGGGATGGAGAAGCAGAAAGGGGCAGGTGACAGTCGGGCAGGTCTCCAAAGGCTCCCAACGGCGATCCAACTTCTTCTGAAGGAAGCGCCTCAAAGAGTCCCGTTAGCAATGCCGGCGGTCCGGGAAGGAAAGCAAGAGCATAGGTAGAAATGGAACAAAGAAAAAAGAATTTTTATGAAGGGGGCATAAGCACGTAGGAAGAAATACGCAGGCAGGACTCTGGAGGACGAGTCTTTGAGACAAAAACAAGAACATAGTCCAAACACTCCTTCCTGCTGCTGCGAACAGAAAATACTAAATAATCAGAAACAAACACCGAGCAGCAAATATCTCAGTATCCAAGGAACAAATTTTGTTGAAACGGTCAAAGTAATTATTGGATGAACATCAACCAATGAACCTTTGGAGTCAACATGGCCGCCTCAGCTAATAAATCCTTAGCAAACACAGCGATGTCTGTAAGTCAATGTTACAGATGTTGAGTTAAAATCTGGTGAGTTTATCTAAGAATCGTCTCTAAAACTGTGGCCTCCATGATAAACATTCCTTCAGGGAACGCTGGTTTTTAGTTAAAACTGCTTTTCAAAGTGGGAATTTTAAAAATTTTGTTCATTTTGAATCATAAACCAGGAGATATGGATCTTTTTTAAAAACCCTGGTGTAGCGGATGTGACATTCCCACTAAAACTGGAGCAAAGACAAAGTTTTTTAGTTTTTACGTACGTCTGTTTCGCTTCATCCTGAATTTTGATCTTGAATAAGCTACATCAGTTCTGAGACGATCTTTAGCCAATCTAAAAATGGTTTTTCTGTGTATTTTAATATATTAATGTGAATATAAACAAACATAACTGCAAGAGTTTAGACGGGGCTAATGTCTTTTGTTTTTAAAGATTTAACAGAAATTTCAGCTGTTTGAAGTAAATAATGTTGAAAATAACCAACAAACTCTATCCTCTAATCTCCAAGTTAACAACAAAAGCAGTAAAGGAGGAAAACGACTGAAGTTTGTCGTTTTAAAGCAGAAATAACGCCTGCAGGAAACCCTCTCCTCTGAGGCTGTGTGTTATTACCTCCATATGTGCCCAACGCCGTGATGGTAATTAATTGCTACACAAAACTTGCAAGGTTTCTCCGCGGAGTACAGTGACCTCCATACATGAGTGCAATGACAGTGAGATTATTCCAGCGCTGTTGGGGAAGACGATGTTAACGGTTTGACCTTCCCCGTACGGCGAGAGATTACAACGGAAATCCAGCAGGAGCTCAGCTGGGAGCTCTCTGCAGCGAAAACGTCACCGTCTCTGGTCATTTTCCCGTTTGATACGAGGAGGAAACGACTGGAATAGCATGCATAATAAGAGCTGGTAAAGAAAAAGAGCGAATCCAAACGAGGAATGAAGTGAAAGCAAAAGTGGATCAGGAAGGATGCGAGGCTGAGGAGAAGAAGGAAAATGATTGGCAGGCGCTTTCAGATGAACGGATGAAGTGATGAGATGCAGCCGTGAGAAAAGAGGTGAAGAGAGCACAAATTGAAGCTGGTGGGGTTGTTGTGACTCGACAAAAAAGAAACTAATGAACCTCTGCTTCAAGCTAAAGATAAATGATGAAATAATTGATCTCGTTGCATTAGGGAGTCGTTTCATTTCCACATTTCCAGCTTCGGGGCACTCAATGATCCGAAATCATCTTCTAGTAAACTGTTTTTAAAAAAAAAAGTGCATCATTACCCCTCTTTTTATAGAGGGGGGCCGCAGTGTGAAGACTGTGTAAAACTTTTTAAAAGTTAGAAATAAACATCTAGAACTGACGGGCTTTTTAAATTAGACAAATTGTGTTTCGTCTCAGTGGATTTAAAGACATGAAGAAGCTTTAACACCAACAAACAGAACAGAAATCAGGAAAAGACAAACGTTTCTAAAAACCTTTTTATATTTTGCCTTTTTAATTGGATTTGAAGGTTATTTTGAATTCTTTATTTCTTTAAAAGCAAGGCTGTGTAACTTTAATCATTTTTTTTTTTGTGTTTTAATGGTTGGCAGGAATCTTTTTGATATAAACTCTGGTCAGAAAGTTTCCTGTCACCAACCATTCAGACCTTAATTTATGAAGAGCAGCGGCTGAAATATTCTTCCTTCATGAAGCAGATGTGGATGTTTTTTGTCAGTATTTTTACATAAATCAATCCCTCCAGGATTTGGCGGGCATTTTTTGTGATTGTTGCGGCTAAAATGCCTGATTTCGCGGGGCATTTTCCTAAAAGTTGCAATTTTTTTTTTTTTACTAAAATCAATGAAAAACCATAACTTTTAATATATAAACCAAAAATACTTCCTAGTTCTGTAAGATAATTCCCAACAAAAGGTGCTTTATTTGAGAACTTTGAGAGCTTCTAAACTGACATTCATGAGCATTTCTGGATTGTCCCTGGTCTGCAGCTCTCCTCACTGTCTCTGGATGAATGAAAGTGTTGTTTATAGTCATAAATTTGCAAATATAGAGCGAGCTGAGATCTAAACTGAAAATGCTTCTTTGCAGAGCTAAAAAAAAAACTCTGCCCATGTGTGAGAGGAAGTCACGGACAGGATGGTCGTTTTTAGCTGCGTCAGTAATTAAACATGTCGCTTTTATCTTAAACCTGGTTAAGATAAGATGAGATGAACTTTATTGATCCTACGATGGGGAAATTTGCACGTTACTGCAGCAAAAAACACTATGCACCGATAATAAATAATGCACATCTACACATAATCAGTCCCTCCAGGATTTCACAGAGCATTTTCCGGAGTTGCGATTTTTTTTTTTTTTTTTTTACTAAAATCAATAAACAACCATAACTTTTAATATCTAAACCAAAAATACTTCCTAGTTCTGTAAGATAATTCCCAACAAAAGGTGCTTTATTTGAGAACTTTGATAGCTTCTAAACTGACATTCATGAGCATTTCTGGATTGTCCCTGGTCTGCAGCTCTCCTCACATGTTTTGCAGACACAAAGTGTTTGTCGATGCGTTTATGTTCCATGATTANGGGGAGGAAACTGGTTTGCTGAAATCTTTGTGGGCAAATGTGAAGCATTAGCGCACATTTTGGCTTCGGTCGCTGCTCCTGCACGCTCCCGGCATTCTGAGGTTAACAGGAAGTGACGTCACGTGTCTTCTTCCTGAGTTATTTGGGGTTATTTTGTATTCCACGCTACAAAACCCACAAAGAAGAGACTAGACCGCAGAAACGGTGGAGAATCGCTTTAGAAACAATAAATATTGGGTTAAAGTTGCAGTGTTTTTGGTAAAGTTGCAAAAAGTTGCAATTTTGCGGGGTTTGCTTGATTTTGCGTTAATAGCTGCGATCGCAACATCGCGAAATCCTGGAGGGTCTGACATACAGACCCAAAGCTGAGCATGTCTTTGTATGACAGGTTTGTTTCCACATAAAACCAACTGTAGCAACGTTTGGCTGTAAAGACCAGATTCCGTCTCTCCGTTTTTTACAGCAGGCTTCTCTGTTGTTTGGATCTGAAGCTCATCCGTTGTGGAGATCCCTGACATCTCCCTGCTTCTGGCTCTTTATAAATCTCTTTGGTCATTTAGGAAAAAACTAGCCAGATGGTTCGGATTCAAAGATTTATTGATTTATTCTTTTCAACCCAAAATGTTTGCTCTGAAGTTTTTTGTTAGTCCTGAAAGTCTGAGTGAATATTTGATCTTAAAGTTTGTCTCTGGGTTGCTGTTGTGCCTTCTGGTCTCTGCAAAAAAGTTGATAAATATCAAATTTTACACTTTGCTGAAACACACAGTATGAACAGAGATGTTCTAATTTTCCCAATAATATACTGGCTGTGGTGCAGATGGTAAATCTAATTAATTGCCTTTGGCAGACTCTAGTGGGTCTTTTATTGCTTTGTTTTTATTGTACTTTTCTCTTATTTAATCGTCTCCACTCCTCTTCCTCCTCGCGGTTTATAACTCAAGCCGAACATTCGGAGTTCGGTCTTTTCGGCCCGGACTGTAAACATTTCAGCTGATAAAGCTCGGACGATTACCATTTCTGATGGTTTTTAAAAGCTTTATGTCCAGATAAATGTTGCCCGTCTGCACAACTTTGACCTCTGCAGAGTTTAAAAGTTTTACTCGAGCGGAGCGAGGCTTGGCTGAACTTTGTGCTGCGGTTCAGATTTTAACACAACAGAAAACGGAGGATTTTGTAAATTCACTTTCCTTTTTTTTGTGTGAAAATGAAACGGTAATATTGGACTCAGCTGACCGAAATTCAAGGTTCAAACTGAAAACTTTCTGAACAGATGCCTGAAGCTCCTTCCATAAACTGAATTTATAATAATCTGAAACAAAATGTGGAAGTTTTGGTTTATAAACTGTAGAAGAGGCCACAGAACGATCCGGATCAGGATTTAATCCAACATTTCATTAGTTTTTACCTGATCAGACAAACAAACCAACGGAAACAGAAGGGTCACATGCAGGAGCAGTTACCTGTAACCTTTGACCCCAGGAGCTTTGAAATCAATGGTGATCACCCTTGACCCACGAGGTGTCCAGCTGCAGAGTTAGAGCACGGGCGGATCTGTAACCTTTGACCTTTGACCGGATCACCACCATAATCGAATCACTTGTTCCATGTTTAAACATTTCCTGAATATTTCATGAAGATCTGTTCATAACTTTGAGTCATTTTGTCACAAAGACAGACAGAACCTCTCGGTGGAGGTCATAACGATCGAGGGAAATGTTGAAGCTCACAACAGGACAGGCGTACACAAACGTAGGCCTAAAAAGTAAGCCTCAGACAAACGGTCACTGTGCCAAAACGTCAGGTTGTGTTGGGATAAATTCCTGGACCGTAAGTGACAGAAGTGTGGGGGTGTCACACTTCGACACCCCTGATTTTTATGTTTACGGTGTTTCATGTTGGAGACAAGACGGACAGCTCAAAAGTTAGTGAATATTAAAGTTATTTCATGTTAAAATCCCCCCTCAAAAAACCATAAACTCAACCAAATGTTACACAACTGCAGGTCATGATACCAAACTGTCCGTTGAGTCCAGCTTCCTGACTGATGTTTCTGTCTTTATGCCAAACGGGAAATTCACATCGTTTGGATATTTACGGCTCTGAAAGGTCGAACCTCATTGTTTCGATGTTCTGTCTGCGTTCTCTCCGGTTCTGTAGGAGGAGAGAAAAGAACTGATGAACAGTAAAAGACTGATTGTTGTTACCCTCAGATTATCAGGGGCTGCAGAAAACAGTCCTTTTCTCTCCGTATGCCTCCTGACAGCGAGGGGAAAACATTTCATCCTTTCTGCAAAGTTTTATGTGAATTCCAGGATTTTAAGAAGTTTAATTGTTGAAATATTCATTTTAATTTGATTTGATTTTGGAAAAGGAGGGAAAAACTAGTTGAGGCAACGTCTGCCTGCAGTAAATAATATCCAGCTGTGATGCCTGACGTTCTCTAATTGCCCAGAACAATTATTCACACACACTCTTTCAACACCGTCCTCCGTGTTCGCCTTCAGCTGCTGCAGGCTGAGAGACTCTCTGAATTATTGAACAAATCAAGGTCCCAGACTGTGTATTTATGTGATCTTGGTAATGAGGCCGCTGGAGATCAGTCCCCGGCTCAGAGATTGAATCCATACTAAAGATGAGCACTGATTATGACTTTACTGACCTCAGGATTTTCAGTCTGAACCGTCTCCCTGAGAGTCTGCAGTTTGACGACTTTATATTCACGCTGAAAAACCGATCAGTGTTTGTTCTACCAGGAATTACCCATTGTCAGTCAGAAAGTCTTCACTTTTCTTTGTGTTGCAAATATTTGCACCAGATGGAATAATTAAACACATCTGACTCTGAGTGAGAGC
Source organism: Kryptolebias marmoratus (assembly GCF_001649575.2). Lineage (NCBI taxonomy): Eukaryota > Metazoa > Chordata > Actinopteri > Cyprinodontiformes > Rivulidae > Kryptolebias > Kryptolebias marmoratus. The sequence continues at coordinate 1,358,063 of NC_051442.1, forward strand.
TTCCTGCAAGGAGCAATTTCTGCCTGAAAGGTTTAAAAACCGTGAAGGAAACGAAGCTGACAGGATGTCTTTGTTATGCAGTACGAGCTCGTTTCTTGCAAACACAGCAGCTTCAATTGAAAGACGTGTTGAGCAAATTTCAGATTCCTGCAGCACAATATCTCCAATTTATTGTCATCGTAATCAGTGAGCATAACGTGAACGTTGCAAACGACTTCCTGTTCTGCACTAATAACTGTAATGATATTATTTATTATGGTTCATTATTATGTCATCGTAACAGGACTGATGACATCATCAAACCTTCGCCCGGGCCATTAAACCATCGTAGGATCCGGATCAAGATCCCGACCAGCACCAGAATTTAATCATTTGTTCAACATTTCCTGAATTTCATCCAAATCCGTTCATTACTTTTTAATAATCAGACCCTCCAGGGTGTCGCGATGTTGCGATCGCAACTATTAATGCAAAACCAAGCAAACCCCGCGAAATCGCAACTTTAACCCAATATTTATTGTTTCTAAAGTGATTCTCCACCGTTTCTGCGGTCTAGTCTCTTCTTTATGGGTTTGTGCAGCGTGGAATACAAAATAACCCCAAATATCTCAGGAAGAAGACACGTGACGTCACTTCCTGTTAACATCAGAATGCCGGGAGCGTGCAGGAGCAGCGACCGAAGCCAAAATGTGCGCTAATGCTTCACATTTGCCCACAAAGATTTCAGCAAACCAGTTTCCTCCCCAGCTGCAGCTGTTTTGCACGTCCTGCAGTGTAATCATGGAACATAAACGCATCGACAAACACTTTGTGTCTGCAAAACATGTGAGGAGAGCTGCAGACCAGGGACAATCCAGAAATGCTCATGAATGTCAGTTTAGAAGCTGTCAAAGTTCTCAAATAAAGAATGTCAATGTTTGTTGGGAATTATCTTACAGAACTAGGAAGTATTTTTGGTTTATATATTAAAAGTTATGGTTGTTTATTGATTTTAGTAAAAAAAAATTGCAACTTTTAGGAAAATGCCCCGTGAAATCAGGCATTTTAGTCGCAACAATCACAAAAAATGCTGCGAAATCCTGGAGAGATTGAATAATCTTGCATCACAAACAGACAATTAAAAGCTGCTGAAAACATCCACCTCAGTAAAACTGGTCCAGATCAGATTCTTTTCCTTTCTAAAGTGGATAAAATCTTTGTGGGCGCTGATGGGACGAAGAGGCTGTCGGTAGATTTGATCTCTCTGCAGAGGAACGATCTGAGCTGCAGATGTTTGACACGTTTAGCTTCTCTTGCTGTCTTTGAGTTCAGCTTTTCGTCGGTGGTTTAATCCCGCCGTGCTCATGAAGAGAGTCTGAGAGGGCAAAACTGCAGCTCCCAGCACAGCTGGATGGTTTCCAGTGCAGATGAGGTGTCCACAGACACGGCGCTCCTCTTATCAGCAGCCGGTAGCGTAGGTCTGCTCCCGTTCAGGTCCCTCTGCCTGCGTTCACCACGTGATCAGAAATTATTAGTGGAAATGTATCTTTGGGAGCGCGGCCAACACATCAGTCCTCCCTGATAAAAGCAGATCAGTTAATGACACACATTACAGCAGGCAGACATCTAAAAGCAACAAGCCTCATCATCACTCCCACATTTGCATAGAAATGGACGTGGTGCTGATGAGCAGATATGAGCTTTAAACTTGTTCCCCCAGAGACGTTCACTCACACGAAGGGCGACCATGTAATTACCTGTACCTGTTTGTTTGCAAGATGGCTGCCGCAGCAAATCAACCGTAACAGACAGAGAAGTGTCCTGATTGGCTGACAGATTTGTTTCAAACCTAAACATCCGAGGAGGACGACTTTCAGGATTAAATCCTCATAAAACGATCAAAATACTGAAAAAACTGAACTGGAAATAAATTCTTTAAATTAAAACATTTAAATTCTGACTTATTTGTCCTTTTCTTTGCTTTTTGCTGCTCATCCAGAAACATCCAGTTTGTATTTTTATAAACTTCAGTTTGTATTTTAACAAACATTTCTCTGCTTCTCCGCGATGTTAGAAGGATATAAATTAATATTAATGCTCGACTTCTTAATTCAACACAACCTCCAGAAACGTCTCTAAAGCCAGACTCTGTTAGCTTCCATTTTCTCGATTCTTTTATCCTTTTTTAAAGAATTTCAGCCAAGCTTTGTCCCAACGATCCTCAGATCTCCTCCTGACATGAAGTTTAATCTGTTTTTATCTGAGTTAAAGTTTTTGTCCATCAGGCACATATAGTCAGTTTTGTGAAAACTGCTTTTATTTTGTAGAGACTTTCTTAAAATACTTATAAAAACGAATCTTTATCGTAAATCCGACCTTATAAACACTAAAACTTTCAAAAGTTTAGTCTGGAGTGTTGTACAAGAATAAAATCAGTATTTTAAGATGTGCACGAATACTCGGATATTAATTTTAAAAGTTACAGGAGGTCCAAAGAAAAAAGCTTTTTCAGATCTGGAGAATTTTTGATTCCCATCGAAGAGCCAGAATTTCTGTCCTTTTGGTCTTTTTTGTCTCCTTTTTGCTTTTAACTGTTTTTCTTTTTGTATAAAATCTGTCCCAGAGGATTTCTAAACGTCGACTCTTCGTGTTTTTAACATTTTTCTGCTTCAGTTTGACTTCCAGACGAGCGTTGCTGCCAAAATAAAAGCTTTCCTTTCATTCCTTCCACTTTTTGTTTAACCTTTATTAACAAATAATTCAAATTCTGCAGCATTTCATAGTTTAACATCACATTATTTGAACGGTTTTCATTAGAAAACATCCTCCACAGATGAAAGTTAATACGAGTTTTAAACAAATGTTTAGTTTTTTTAAGCTTATCTTTTTTACTCTAAACTGGTCCTGATTGTTCATTAGTTGTAAGATTACTGGTCGATAAAAGTAAAAACTACGGAGCGCGCTGACAGCCTGACCAAAAACAGGAAAAACTTTCAGGGTTTTCAAAATAAGACGAATCTGGTTAAAATCTCAAACTGGAAACATGAAGCCCAAGGAGAATGCCCGTGTTTAAACGGGGAGCAGGAAGCAGCGCGTTCCTCGTTTCTGTTGGAGCGCGGCGACGGAGATGATGAACTCATCTGCTGCGGGGAGGAGGGATGAAAAATGGCTCCGCCACCGTGGGTTCATTGAGTCAGAAACGAGGGGGGCGGGGGCGGGGGCGGGGCCGCCGCCGCTGGATGACAGATGGGCCTCCTGGCCGTATGAAGGAAGAGTGGGTAACGAGACGATGAGAGTAAAATAAAAGTCCTGCGATCGTGTCGGCGCCACAACGGCCCGTTTAGGATGAACCGGCAGACCGACGGTTTGAGCCCCGTGAAGACATGAAGACGGTTGTTCAGCTTTGAGACATTTCTGAGAACAAACGCTGCTGTCAATCATCTATCAGACGCAGTTATTACAGAATAAAACCCAAACTGGTGTTTGAAAACCCGCCGATTGTTTCTGGGATTTGTAGTTTTACTGAATAAACTACAAAACACCAAACACACTTTAATATCTGAAGCTTTAAATAAATGTTGTCCTTTAGAAGGAGCTAAAACACAAATATATACATTTATTTATTATTAAAACCTATAAACATTCATTCGGCTGCATCACGTCTGACACCAATAAAAGTTTGGTTTTATCATCATTTCGACTTCCTGAGAAGTTTTTGTTCAACATTCTGACTTAAAGCTTGTCGTTTCTCAACCTTTAAACTTTAAAATCAGAACAAACTAAAGAAAAAGTGGATTTATTTGATCGTCTCTAAAATGTCCTCAGAGGACAATCGTCCTTTTCTTCTGACAGGAACAGACTTCAGTCCTTTACGCTTTTAAACTTTAACCTTAAAAGCAGTTTTTCTGCTTCTGCTGTGATTCTGAGTTTTAAAGTAATGAAAGGTGTTATCTTCTTATCAGACGTTATTTTATATTTATAAATATTCATAAATGTGTTTTTGTTTCTCAAGAAAAAAGGACTTCAGTCTAATTAAACCAAAGCCAGGCGGGTTTCATCAAGTTCAAATCCAACCAGTTGAGTCTCTTATCTGGAAAAGTATCGACACTAATTAAACATAAATTTTCAAAATAAAATCATCTTGACTTTTAAAAAGCTTTGATTTCTCTTTTACTGGTTTTAATTTTCTGATCGTTTTTAATAAAAAGTGCTTTTAGCTCCTTTTCTAACGAGGGAAGATTCCGTTTTTTGCTGCTGTTTTCTTATAAAGTTTAATGTTTGGGGTTTTGTTGAAGGAATACATGTCGCCCGCCAGAGTTTCAAACTAAGATCTCATGTTGGGAAATGTTGGCGTCAGATTCAAATTTTGACTCCATTGGTCGTTTTGCTGTGGGCATGTAGCCGTGGCGGCCATCTTGAATGGTCTCAGGTATGGAACTTGACTCTCGATGTCTCTTTTCTCGTTTAATCCACGCCGGCTGTCGAAGACTCTGTTCTTATTTTCCTCCGGCAGAGGTGGGCTTCGTTCGGCGGAGGGTAATTTTCTTCGGTCGCGCTGTCAGCAGCGGCTGTTCGTGTTAACGACGGCCTCGTTAGCGTCACTGTCACCTGGAGCTGAAGCTGTAATTATCTGAAAGCAAACGATGCTCTGTCCCTCAGCCGCTTTCCGTTCCAAGCTGCTGCCGCCGGCCTCGTCTTCGTGAACCTCGCTGCTTTTAATTGGTGTCCAAAATGTCCAAAATGTCCAAACTTCCCCAGACTACAAAACTCTGAGGCCCCGGGGCGCCGAAGCTGCGTTTCTTTTTGGTTGGTCAGCTGAAAGCCGCTGACAGCCGCTGCACATTTTGTTCCCTTAAAGAGGGATCGTTAAAGACGGGCTTCGGCTGAGCTCAGGAGAGACGAGGCTGAAGTTCAGCTGCTGGTTGTCGTCAGAAACACCAACAGGAAACAGGAAGTGGATTTATGTGTCGGCTGCGGTTGATTCACTGGAGTCCAGAAGTTAATCAGATAAATGAGCTAAAAAAGGGGAAAAAGAACAACAGCCGAAAGCTAAAACCATCAGAACAGCAGCTTAAAGCTAATTTTATCAAAACAGCAACTTAAAGCTAAAACCAGCAAAACAGCAGCTTAAAGCTAATTTTATCAAAACAGCAACTTAAAGCTAATTTTGTCAAAACAGCAGCTTAAAGCTAATTTTATCAAAACAGCAGCTTAAAGCTAATTTTATCAAAACAGCAGCTTAAAGCTAATTTTTGTAAAACAGCAGCTTAAAGCTAATTTTATCAGAACAGCAGCTTAAAGCTAATTTTATCAAAACAGCAGCTTAAAGCTAATTTTATCAAAACAGCAGCTTAAAGCTAATTTTATCAGAACATCAGCTTAAAGCTATTTTTATCAGAACAGCAACTTAAAGCTAATTTTGTCAAAACAGCAGCTTAAAGCTAATTTTATCAGAACAGCAACTTAAAGCTAATTTTATCAAAACAGCAGCTTAAAGCTAATTTTTGTAAAACAGCAGCTTAAAGCTAATTTT